>NC_051441.1:10940543-11023502 GCF_001649575.2 Kryptolebias marmoratus | reverse complement strand
ATCATCAAAATTAAACGAAATAAACATTTGAAATATATGAGTTTGTATGTAATGTATGAATATAATATACAAGTTTCACTTTTTAAATGGAATTACTGAAATCAATCTACTTTTTCATGATATTCTAATTTTATGACCAGCACCTGTACAGCAATTTATATCCAAAATTGCAGTGGCTCGCCTCGTTTCTGCCTAATTCTGAGTTGTGGGAGTGTCCAGTTCTGCAGGCAAGCTGCTAAAATGACACAAACGGCTCTTTTTGATCATTATAAAAGCAGTTTTCAAGGAAAATAGTCCCAAACAAGCAGTCGTGGTGATAATCATGGACCTCTAATTTCCCAACAAACATCCAGTCTAGACATATAATCACGAACCGTATCATTTTGGTTTTTAAGATGTGCTCTTTTTGTCTCAGATCCAATAATGGATTTTATCTGATAAATAAACTCCTACTTTCACATTAGTGTCATGGTACTTCACTCTTCAGTTTACCGAGGCATCATTCAGATGAGTTGTTGTTTGTGCAGTGAGGTATTAAAGCCTGACAAACAGCCAAATAAACGAGGTAAACCTTTTAGACCCTGAAACTTTTGTAAACATTTATTATTCCAGGTTTGAATATAAACTGGTGCATCAGCGAGTCCTAATCATTTGGTAACTTTAAATGTGTTTGGACATAGGACAACACAAATGAAAATATGAGCTTTGACCTCACAGCAGCAGATTTTAAAGTCTCCATTAAGACAAACATTTAAAACATAAAGAATGGTATTGATACAGATTTCTGTTTCATATTTTGGCTCTCAGGGTGGCAGTTAATATGCATTCTTCTAAGAAATGCTGGTTTTGTTATCTTATAGTTTTTGTCATCAGTTTAAGAGCCTCCATGTGAAGCTTTGAAATTGGTAAACATGTTTCTCTGAAGAAAACATTGCTTGTGGCCACTCTTGCGACCCAGAGTGCAACACTCGCTGTCACTGAAAAACGATTTCATTAGTACCAATCAGAGCTGGAGTCGATTAGTATTTCTGACTGAATCAAATGCAGTCATTTTGCTTGTTTCTGAAAGCCAAAAAGACCCACATTTGTTCCTCTAGAAAGCCAGATGTGAACAGATTTTTTTAAAATTTGTGTTAAAATGTACTTGTTTTTATTTTATGTATTACAGTTTACACTCTTTACGCTGCATTTTGTTTGAATGCAGTTTGTTTTATATATATAACTTGTTTGTTTTTTTTGTCAGCGTGAAATCAAATTCAGGATTGCCTTTATTGTCTGTGCGTTGCAAATGTGTGCTTGTGTGTGTGTGTGTTTTCAACACCTCTAAATTATCCTGTCAGTCAAGAGCAACACCTGCAGTAGAGAACTCTCCAGTGTTAAAAACCCCTTTGGCAGGGAGAAAAATGACTGCTGGGTCACTTCCACAACTTCTCTCTTTGTCAACCTCATATATTCACACATTTATGCACAACAGGACCAAGGTGGGAAGGGGAAATTTATTTCTGAGACCTATATATAGTGGTTAATCAGAGAGGATGAAAGTCCAACTACGGCAGGAGCAGACTGACAGATGTGACTACTTTCATTAAAAATGTGCTTGTCAGAAAAAGGGGGTCAAAATGTGCCTTTTAGATTATTATTATTATGTAGACTTTTATTTGCCATTCTGTGTACATCATCCAGCTTGTTGTGGCTTTGATCTTCTGCAGCTCTCTGACAGATACACGTCCCCTTTGTGTCTTTGTCTGCATCCCTCTGTGACTGGGGTTTGATGGCGACGAGGAGCAAACGAAGCAGACTATTAACTAGGATGATGACAGCGGCGTTCTTGTTGACATGGTTACCTGAGTCAGATTTGGTGAAGCAGACACAAGTGAAAGTGAACTGGCTCTCGTTTGCAGTGTTAAACTGATCTGCTTCCCTTGTGTTATAATCTTAGACAAAGCCAACCACTGAGCCCGTGTTGTTAAACTAATGGTGCCACAGTTTATATGTTGTTCACTTTATGAACTTTGGACACATGTCGCCTTCGATTTTAAGAGGCAGGGGACACTCTGGACAGGTCGTCCGTCACAGGGCCACAGAGAGACAAACAAGCATTCACACTCTCACTCACACCTAGGGACAATTTAGAGATATCAGTTAATCTAACAGGCATGTTTTTGGTCTGTGGGAGGAAACCTGAGTACCTGATACATGGACAGGGAGAACATGTAAACTCCACCCAGAAATGCTGCAGGCCAGGAGGCGATCCTGCAACCTTCTTGGTGGGAGGAGACAGCTCTAACCACGGTGCCGCCGTGCCACCCTGAATCAAACATATGACCTTAAATTGATTAGAAAAGGCCAAGAAACCAGCAATAATTTGTATTCCACTTCAAATGGAAGAGTGACAGCCAAAGGACAAGTCATGGTCACTAGAGTCAACTTTTTCATACTCTTTCCTGTTTTTATCTCAAACTCCTTCAGCCTCTAGCAGGTAATGTAGGCCTAGTTCGGACCTTTTGTAGTGGTCCCTGCTTTGTGCCTGATGCCTTGTTTTCTGCTCCCCAAGTGGCTGTATGTATTGTTTGTTTTACTTTTGCTGCTCCGTTAGCCTATTAGTTTATTCAAATTTAAAATTTTAGTTATTCCATATCCTGGTCTTTTCTTTGGGTTCTCAGGAAAAACTGTAATCTAACAGTCTGAGCAGGGTCAAGACCAAAGTGGATCACTGCTTTCCTAAAATAACGCCATTCCTAAAAATGTTATAGCAGTTTATTCAAACTAAACTTTATAAATCTTTACACCATCAGTTTTGCATTACACAATTACTCCTGCAGAAGACATTAATTGTTGGTACCCCGACTCAAAGCATCTAAATTGTCCTTTTAAGATTTTGTTTAAGAAAGGAATATTATTTAATACTTGTTTAGGAATTGTAATAAAATAAAAACACAATTTAATGGGATCAGTTGAAAACAATCAGAGCATCCCAACAGGAACAAGACACAAGAGAAGTGTTCTTTGAATATGTACTATATTTTAGGAAGCAACTCAAAGCACAGCCAAAATCTAAAATGACTTCTTTTTTTTTCCTACTTTGACGTGGAAAAAAAAAAGAATTTTTGTTTTTTACCAGCACCACAGATGGGACAAACTGAACAGTCTTGTATGAGCTTTAAGTAAAAAAAGCTTTTTAGCCATGAGTCAGTGAACACTGATGCCCTTCAACCTGCTCAAAAATATATTTTTCATCTGCAACTCTACCAAATCTGATGCAGCACCAAAGGAAAATTTGAAATGTAATTTTTATCATAGAATTGAGTTAGAAGTCGCTAAAGTCTGCCACAGCTCGTGTTAAAAATGCAAAAGCATATTTCACTTTAATGTTTGGTCTTTCTAAATATAAGGAAGTTTGATTTTCTAAGTTTCAAAATGAAAGTAAGATAGTAAATGGAAAGACTGATGGAGCCACTGAGAGGATGCTTTAGGCATGACTGACAGTTTTCCACATGAAGGAGGAAATGAAGATCAATACTGAGTTCAATACAGAGGAGAACAAACCTGAACATTTGTTCTGAACTGTGGTGTTTTATTCTTCTCCTCCTCGATAGTGGCAGTGATCTGAGCAGTGGACCCACAGTTTGTTCTCCGGCTCCCCTCTGGCACACAAGTGGCGGGCCTTCGTGGTTCACCGCACCAACATGAACTTGATTAAATCTTTCCAACCAAGAAAACAGACACATCTCCTCAGGCTTCCTCCTCTTACTTTCCTTCTCTTTGTTTTTCCCCTCTTCCTCTTTTCATCCCTCCTTTCAGCGTTGTCTTCTCCTGTTATCTTATCCTACCTGTTCCTCTAAGACCTCAGCTTCGCCTCTCTTCACCTGTTCTCTCGTGATACCTGCAGAGATCGTGTCCAGTCGGCCATATTCTGTTTTCTTCCTCCATTTTCTTCTTTAATTGGACATTTGTTCTTTCTCCATCGAGGGACTGCTCCTTTCCCTTTCGGCTCGAATGTCTAATTTTCTTCTTCTACACCCAGCCTCTTGTGCTTCTTCTTGTTTGTATTCTTTATTTTGCTTTCTTTGTTGTTTTCTTCATCTTCCTTTTTTCTTTTTTGAACAGATCTCCTCCCCTTTCCCTATTTTACTCCTCATTCTGATCACTGTATTTCTGACAAAAGTGACATTTAAAAACCCGTGGGCAGGGGCAGGCAGTTCTTCTGGAGTTTTAAGGATAGGCAAAAATACAAACGTCCCCACATGACCTGCCCGCACACACACACACACACAGTGCATCTGAGGATGGCGGTTTACGCAGCCGTTTACTCAGGATGAGATTTCCTCCTGCTGACATGCTCGCCTCAGGTTTAAAGCACATGAACTAAAATACACTTTTTTGTCCTTCAATGACACAACTCTTATATAAAAAAAAGAAACTATAAATAAAGCCTGTTTGACAAACAAAGGCCTACATCTGCGTTTGTTTCTCAAAAACAGACACAGATCTAATGTGACAAATGTTAAATCAGACCTGCATTTCGTTGGAGCAGCTTCCTGTTTGGATTTTCTTGTTCCGTGTTTTCAGTTTAACATTTAGGCATTTAGGACATGTTCTAACCATTGTGTTTGAAGGGAAAAATATTATATCTTTAAACTTAACAATATTTTATACTAAAACAAAGCTAGGATTTCATGCAAACTATAAGATATGTGTTTATTAAGAAAGAGGCTTTTAGTTTAAAGCAGAGGTAGGCAACCCTGGTCCTCGAGGGCCACCATCCTGCAGGTTTTACTTGTTTCTCTGCTCCAACACACCTGATTTGAAACAATGGGTGATTAACAGGCTTCTGCAGAACACGAAGAGGTAATTTAACCACTGAATCAGGTGTGATGGAGCAGGGAAACAAGTAAAACATGCAGGATAGTGGCACTCGAGGACCAGGGTTGCCCACCCCTGGTTTAAAGTATTAAAACCACTGGGTTGATACTTAATGATACTTAATCTGTCTTTAAACCCCACATTTAGTTGTCTCTTTTAGTTGTTTTGCCACTTGAGGGTAAAATCTGGGAAGTTATGACTCCTTGGGGTTGTGTAAAAAGTGTACCAAGTACTAAACCAGTATTTCTGATCCTTTGTAGTGAGATTCTGTGGAAAGGTTAGGAGAGGAATAAAACCCTCATTGATGAGATTTTAGCAATATTTTGAAGAAAAAAGATTTTCCCACAAACTCAAGTGACTGGATCTCTCCTGTCTGATTTCTCCCGAGTCTCTTCAGGCCTCAGAGTGGTGCTTCAACCATACATGACCTTCACTGTTCTCATTAAAGCTGTGTGACCTTTGAACTCAGGGGGTCAAACTCATTTTCACAAGGTGCCAAAATTAAAAACCTAATCAAAGACCAAAAAAAAAAAAAAAATTATTGCAAAGCATAATTAATTTTGTCATGTTTGTCAGATGTTTTGTGTCAAACTATTTACACAGAATATTTATACAGAAATAAACTTTTCTCTACATTAAGGGTGACTGTGGTTCAGTGGTTAGAGCAGTTGTCCTCCAACAAGACAGCCGGAGGTTTGATTTCACCAGTATGCCACATGTCGAAGTGCCTCTGGGCAAGACACTAAACCCCCCTTTGCCTCCGATGTGCCCCATCGGTGTATGAATGTGATCTAAAGCACTGATTAGACTCTACAGAATGATTTATTCTGCTTAGCTTCGTAGGGATGTAGTAGAGTGCTGTATGAATGTGTGTGGATGGGTAAATTAGAGCACAGATTGTGTTGTAAAGTGCTTTGAGTGGCCTGATTGGCTAGAAAGGTACTAAATAAGTACAGTCCATTTACCATTTATCATTAAGTCTGTTCTGTTTCAAAAAAGGTGTGCGACAGAGAGTCTCCCTCTCCCTCTCCACAGCTACAGGAGGGCAGGGAAAGCTGCTCGCAGCTCGGGTGATGTGTCTGCGCTGGTCCTACTGCCTGACATGTTGGTTTAAACAAGTTAAAGTGGTGGAACTCACCTTCAGTAATAATTTCACCAGACAAGGTCGTGAAACAGTTCCAGCATTGGTACAGTTTTCATCTCGACAAGAAATCTTGTGGTGTTTAATTTTGCAAGATCTTGTTACAGTCCTAGTTACGAACAAATAATATCTTACCTGCTGTAGATAGCTTTTTGGTCAGCTTCAGTTTTGAGAAATAAAGTTTAATTCAGACTTACTTAAAGAGCTTATGCTTAATGGGGCCAAGACCGAAATGCACTGCTGTGGTCCTAACACAACTCCAGTCTCAGAAATTTTACAGCAGGTCGTGTGAGCATCTTTTTTATAAATTATTACAATGTCATAAGTTTAGTATTAATGTTATTAATAGACAGGTAAATATTTAAACATGCCCTAAAGATTTAATTAAAACTATTAGTAGTTTATTTTACATAGATAAATATATATAAAACAATAGTTTTTTGTTTTTTGTTTTATATATTTTTTACTCCTAATTCGATGAAAATTTAAAGTGCCCACCAACAGAAATGTATCTTGCCTAATGATTTCATTTTTCTTGTTTTGCTTTTGGCTTCACATTCTTTTAATCATGATCTTTGACCCTTTAGAGATTCTGATCTCAGATGTCCTAATTATACTTCTTCGAAAGTGAACAATTAAAGCCAGGATTCTTTTATGCGTTTTTGTTCCTCTTCTCTCTCTCTCTATTGTGTGTGTGTGTGTGTGTGTGTCTGTATGAATTTGGATCCCTGACACTGCTCAGCGGGGATCCATCCAGCTCCCATTTGGTCGTGCAGTTTCCCCCTCAGATTATCAGGCGTTCATTGGCTGCACATGGCATTGTTATGCAACAACACATTTAAATCTCAAAGCCTTCTTCAGGGAGATTATACTGTCAGCCCACCACAGGCCTGCGTGCACCCGCCCCTTCAAACAAATAATATGTCATTTTTAGCTGTGGCATTTCATTTTTCCCTAATTAGGCAGCGATTCTGTTCAGATATACGAGATATTAAAGACTGAAGATGCTTTTATTGACCCAGGGAAATGGTTTAGGAAGGATTTGTTGGGCAAAAAATTTCTAAACAACAATTGAGGAGACTTTACCTGTAAGCATAAGGTGCATCAGATAACACCCAAATGAAAATAAAAACAATAAATAACTTTGCATTGATTTGTTTTTTTTTTAACAGACGATTTCAGAACTCATTATCTTCTCGGCTTTTTGCAGAGAGGATGAGCTGTAATGAATGTTTGAACAGCATCCACTGCAAGTGTTAATCCATAATGTGTTGCTGAAGTCTTTGATCAAAGAGAAGAAATGGCTGCGTTTTGTGTGCATATCATGCCTCCCTCGCTCCCAAACAAAAGGATAAAGACAAACAAACAGTAATTTTGTTAGCAGCTACCTCATAAGGAGCATAGGAGAAGGGAGGACACAGACAGCAAGCAGCTCTTGTTGTATCTAAGCAACCGACACCAGAGATGGTCCTTGATGATGATCTTTTATTGTGTGTGTGTGTGTGTGTGTGTGTGTGTATAAAAGAGCCAGTGAAAGATTTGAATAAGAATGTAACCTGACTGCACACACATTTCAGAGTACAAAAACTGTGGTATCCATCGTCGTGTGTTTGTCTGATTAGTGTGTTTACCAGCTTGTTGAAGTTTCTTTGGCATTGTTTGCTGCCAGCGTTGCCATGGAAGTGACTGATGCCTGTGAACGCCGCCACCGCCAGCAGAGGGGAGGCTTCTGAAAACACGGGAGGCTGAGATTTTCCTTCTGCTCTTCGCTCTTCACGTGTGTGTCTGTGTGTGTGTGTGTGTGTGTGTGTGAGTGCTGGCTTGTGGGAGAGTGAGGTGATGACTGTGGTTGCGAATTAGCTTCAGACAAGAAGTCAAACATGATATTAAGGCATCACATTCATAAATATGGGAGAAGCTGCTGGCCAAGCCACAGAGACCTGCACTGCCCTCTGCTGCACGAAACTGGACGAGCAAAGACAAACACTCGAGCTGCCCAGAAAAAGTCATTTTTCTTCGTGGTTTTTGCACCGACTCTGCAGGAGTCTGGTACTATTTGTAACTTTAGAGATGTAATTGTTTTACATCTTCATTTCTTTCTTCTTCTCTCAGCTGTTCCCTTTTCAGCGAGTCATCCTCCTCCATCTCACTTTGTCCTCTGTCCTCACTCCAGCTACCTCCATGTCCTCTCTAACTACATCCATACGTCTCCTGTTTGTCTTTTTCCTGGAAGCTGCGTCTCTAACATCCTTCTACCAATATCCCCACTGTCCCTCCTCTCCTCATGTCCAAACCATCTCAGTCTGGCCTCTCTAACTGTATCTCCCAGTCCTTCAACCTGTGCTGTACCTCTGATGACCTCATTCCTAATCCTGTCCATCCTTGTCCCTCCCGAGGAGAACCTCAACATCTTCAGCTCTGCTACTTCTGTCTCTTGTCCTTTTGTCTCCATATCGTACAACACAGCTGCTCTCACTGTCTTGTAAACCTTTCTTTTGACCTTAAAATAGAAAAGATCTATATATTGCATTAATGATTCAATCTTGAATGTCTTGAGTGACACCCACAACTCTTTTTGATACATTTACAAAGTACACATAAAAACGTAGGCATTTTTGTCTTATTTTACCCAGTGTGTCTCTCACTTCTATAAGACCTACAGTTTTCTCTCAAATCCCTCCAGAATACAGAGTTCACAACCAATTTTCTATAGACCTCAGTTATATTTTAGCTCAAAATGTTCAATTCAAAACTGAAAGTGAGGAGTCATTTAAACTTGTCACATAAAACACTGTAGAAACATGAAAGCTCATGTCTGACTATCAGAGTCTTCTGTGGCTCACAGTTCAAGAAGTTTTAACACTTAACCTAAAGTTTTGCACGACAACTGTTTGAGTCTTACTGCGTGTATTTGTTTGACTTGGCAAGAATTTCTTTTTTATTTTATAGTCGCCTGTTTGATTTACTTCTGCCTTATTTCTGACATTTGTTTGTGAGTTCTTGATGTGGCTGAGTGGGGGAGTGGACGTAAATGTCGCCATGGTGAAGGCGGCCGCCGCACCACCTCGTGTTATTTTACTCCTGCTGCTGTGTGTTAGTCCTCTTTTTTCCCCTCTGTTAGTCAGTTGTCACACAGGAAAATGTCACCTCACATTATCTGCTCACCTTGCTCAACTTTTGCAGCAGCAGTCCACAAAACATTTTCACTTTTCCTTTCCAAACGGAGTGTAATTTTCTCATCTGTTCTTTTTAGTTTGTTTGTTGTTGTTGTTTTTTTCTGTGACAGAATATGTGAGATGGACTTTCAGCTGAGTGGTTTTGTTTTTCTTGATTTTCGTGTGCGTGTGCCCTAACACCCACCAGTATTACAGAGCTGTTAGTGTTGTTTCACGCTTCAGCTTAAGTGAATTTTGACAGTATGCTTTGCTTCACAGCTCCTGTGATCAGCATATGTGGTGCCTGTTTTGATTATTCTATCTAAAGCAATAAATATAATAAACATATTTTGTTGTTCTACTATGCCCAACTTGTACATCTCATATTTAAGGTAACCAGATGCAGGCAAATAGGAACTGAGGTAAACCAGGAAGCATATATATACCGCGAGACAACAGGTGTGCTGATTACTAATCAAATACAAGTGGTATGTAAGGAGCAAAACCTAAATAACTAAAGTAACCCAAAGGAAACTAAACAGCTAAACAGACAATCAAACATAAACACAGACCAAGATAATAAATGTTTATTCTTGTCTTTACACTGATATAAAGGTTATATAAAAGTGTTCATACAGCTGCCATTTAAAGTATAACTTAATTTTACAATTCATTAACCATTCTTCCTCCTTTTTTGACTTAAATGTTTAAAAAAACACTTACTATTTCAACTTAAGACCACATACAGTTCCAGTTAACATAAACTCATAATCACACAAAGTTCAGATTATTTCTGTTTGCCGTCCGGCCACAGAGTGACTGTCACTGACTCAGACTGTTTTTCTCTCCGTCCCTCTTCAACCTCCTGTGTACTTTTTGACCCCTGAGTCAGCGTGATGTCCTGTTTTGTTTTCTGTCATCTTTTCTTCCAGTGGGGGAAGCCAGGAACCTGATACCTATGGATCCAAACGGTTTATCAGACCCATATGTCAAACTCAAGCTCATCCCAGACCCAAAGAACGAGACCAAACAGAAGACCAGAACCATCCGGTCCTCTCTCAATCCCTGCTGGAACGAGTCTTTCACCTTGTGAGTGAAAAGCCGGCCTACTTTCATGTCACAGCACGTCAGAAGTAGACTTTAAAGAGAACTCTGAGTTGTGTTATTTCCTGTGTGTGTGTTTGTGCAGTAAGCTGAAAGCATCAGATAAGGACCGACGTCTGTCCATCGAGGTGTGGGACTGGGACAGAACCACCCGGAATGACTTCATGGGCTCCATGTCGTTTGGCGTGTCCGAGCTCATCAAAGCTCCCCACTGTGGATGGTCAGTTAGTTAATGGGCTAAACTCACATTGTCATGGGGCTGACACTACAAACGTATCTGAAGTACATGAACTTGTAGCAATTTACAAATATTGGTAGAATAAAAAACACAAGGAATAAAAACCATTGAGAAGAAATAAGTTATTAGAATAATTTTGAACTGAATTGAATTGAAAATCTTTATTCATTTCATTAAAACAAAAATGAATATACATACAATAAACAACAACAAAATATAACCTCCAGCTCTATAGGCCCAATAGCTGTTTCTGACCATGCTGCGGTATTTATACAGTATACTTTTACAAATCCTGCAAACCCAACTAGATTTTGGAGGCTTAACCCCTCTATTCTGGCAGACCAAAAGTTTTTGTCTTATTTCAAAGAGGAATTTGAACTGTTTCTGTTAAGTAATTTACCCTCAACAGACAATCCATCATTATTGTGGGAAACATCTAAAGCCGTTTCTAGAGGTCTTATTATATCCTATACATCCATCAAGAGACGTAGGCAGGCTGAGCAAAGGAAGATCTTGGAGTCAAAATTAAAGCGGGCTGAGAGAGAGTACGTCACACGTTCATCTGCACAAAAACTTAAAGAGATAACTGCACTTCGTTCTGCCTTGGACACACTACTGACTAGAGAAGCGGAAATTCAGATCAGATTTGCAAGACAAAAAATGTATGAACATGGAGATAAAGCAGGGAAATATTTGGCATATTTAACAAAGAAAAAGGCAGACTCCCAAACTATCTCTTCTGTCATAGATGACCAGGGAAAGCAAACTTTTGAAACTGCTAACATCAATAATACATTTAGGATTTTTTATGAAAACCTATATAAATCAGAACTACAGCCCAACGCAACTGAGAAAATGGATAAGTTTTTCTCCTCTCTTAAGCTCCCTTGTCTATCTGAGGACCAGAAAATTAGTCTTGATGCACCTATATCTAAAAATGAAGTGCTGGATGCAATTAAAGGGCTCCAATCTGGCAAGTCTCCTGGCCCGGATGGACTTGGTGTGGAATATTACAAAGAGTTTCAGAACCTCTTAATTGACCCTCTTTTAAATATGTTTAATGACTCTTTTATGAAAGGGACACTACCGCAATCCCTGAGAGAGGCAAATATCTCTTTAATTTTAAAGAAGGGTAAGCCCCCGGAAGACTGTGCGTCGTATAGACCCATTTCTCTTTTGAATGTTGACTTAAAGATTTTGTCTAAAATTTTAGCCACGCGACTAGAACGTTTGTTACCTATTTTAGTTAATGAAGACCAAACTGGATTTATTAAAGGTCGTAACTCTTATAATAATATGCGTCGGCTGCTAAACACCATCCAGTTTTTTCAGGAAAAATCAGTGAATGGTCTTGTGCTTTCTCTGGACGCAGAGAAAGCATTTGACCGTGTGGAATTATCATACCTGTTTTATACATTGCATAACTTTGGTCTGGGAGAAAATTTTACAAACTGGGTGAAACTTCTGTATAAAAATCCTTTGTCAGCTGTGCTCACAAATGGTTTACGATCTCCTTACTTTAGTGTTTTAAGAGGTACGAAACAGGGCTGTCCTCTCTCGCCTCTGCTGTTTGCCCTTGCAATAGAGCCCTTAGCCGAAGCTATTAGGTCTAATAAAGATATAACTGGTCTCAATGTTGCGGATAGAGAGCATAAGATCACTCTTTACGCTGACGATGTTCTAATTGTAGTGACTAAGCCAACGGTGTCTATTCCTTGTTTGATTGAGACAATAGATCTGTTTAGCCAATTCTCTGGCTATAAAATAAATTTTAGTAAATCGGAAGCCATGCCCTTGGGCACCCTGAAACAAATACCTGTGAGGCCCTTCCCATTTAAATGGTCACCAGAGGGTTTTATTTATCTTGGAATACATATTACACCAAAATTCGACCAAATGTATAAAGCCAATTTCTCACCCCTGTTTGAACGCATTCGGCTAGACCTAGAGAGATGGAATACTCTTCCCATATCCTGGATGGGCCGAATTGCTCTTTTAAAAATGAATGTTCTTCCTAGACTACTCTACCCAATACAAATGGTCCCAGTTATGTTTTCTCATAAATCCCTAAAACAATTAAACAGTTGGTTTAGCTCCTTTATATGGTCCAAAAGAAAAGCACGTCTTAAAATAGCCACATTATGTCGCTCGTCAGTGGAAGGGGGTACTGACCTCCCAGATATTCGAAACTACCAACTCAGTGTTCACTTACGCATCATGGCTGATTGGATACGTAATAAGCCTACTTCTCTCTGGCTTGATATTGAAAGTTCGATGTCTGACTGTCCCTTAAAATCACTTCTTTTTCTAAAAAAGGTGGAATCCCTTAAATCAGTTTGTACCAATCCAATTACGATGTCCACAGCTACAGCATGGCGAACTATAAGAAAACTAGAGGGTAGGTCTCAAAAAACTTCGGTCTTTACTCCAATATGTGGAAATCCCGACTTTCTACCTGGAATAATGGATAATAACTTTAAAAGATGGATTGAAAAGGGAATATCTAAATTACATGACCTATTTGAGGGATCTACCTTGATGTCATTTACTCAATTGACTGAAAAATACAATGTTTCAAAAGAGGACTTTTTTCGATACTTACAGGTTAGGGATTTTATTAGGAAAAGCACAACACTTTTGGTTTGTCAGGAAGTGTCGGATACTGAAAGACAACTTTTTTTAACCAGGTCGGCTACTTCTATTAGTACATTTTACAATATCATTAAAAGTCAAAATGCAGAGAAAACCTCTTGCTTGAAGGAATTGTGGGAAAGGGAACTTAACTGTAACATTACTGATGATGACTGGAACAATGCCTGGGGAAATGTAAAAACTTTAAGCGTCTGTAATAGAGTTAGAGCGACTCAACTTATGATTCTCCATAGAGCTCACATCTCACCTTATCAAAGGCAAAAATTTAAACCTACCACATCTTCACAGTGCATGAAATGTAAGACTGAGGTTGGTACTCTTACACACTGTTTTTGGTCTTGTACTAAAGTGAAACAATTCTGGCAGAATATTGGAGGGGAAATGAATAAAATTTTGTCTGTTCATTTAAACAATAATCCCCTATTTTTGTTACTTGGAGTGGTTGATCCTATTGTCAGTGATAAATATAAGAGAAAGCTCTACAGAATGCTAACTTTTTGTGCCAGAAAATGTCTCCTCCTGAATTGGATAACTGACAAAATCCCCTCCAAGTTACAGTGGCAGAGAGTTATACTCAGCTATGTGTCTCTTGATTACTTGACATGTCGTTTGCATTGTAAAGATGACGTTTTTATCAAGACATGGGAACCCTTTCTGTCATATATTGGATTGAATATTTCCACAATTCTCACAAGAGCTTTTGTGCTATAGTATTGATGTATACTGCCTCCTAATACCCATTCTAAGTGCTTTGTTTTGTTTTGTTTTCTTATTATACACGCAGCTAACAATTGACTGTGACTCCTGATCTTGTACATATGGGCCAGATGTTTGTGTTTTGTGTTCTATATTGTTAAAATTAATAAATATATATTAAAAAAAAAAAACAAAATATAGATATATAAATCATTAATAAAATGACAGGCAGCAGAAAGAAGAAAAAAATCTTATAGTATCTACCCCTTTTTTCTTTATCAATTTAGTAATTGAAACAATAATAATCTACCAGAAATTAAAATAGAAACTGTTATAAATCCATCTTGAATAACAATTCATTTAGGAACACATTAAACTAGTTCATGTTAGCTTTTATCATTCTTTTAAATACACACATTGAGCTGGCATTTTTGACATTACTTTCCAGATTATTCCATAATCTAATTCCTTGAATTGATTATGAAGTACTGAAGTTTAAATATCAAAGCAATAGTACACAAAGTAAATTATAATTGATCACAGGTGAAAGGATTTTAAATCAAACAGGAGACGGCTGTTTCCTGGTGACCAGCAGTCGAGGTGGAAACCGAGAGTTGGATGTATGGAAAGTCAAAGGGTCGTAATTTGTGTTTTTCAAAATGTCCTCTAACTTCTAATAAACACCTGTAATATAAACATCAGTTACCTTAGATCCTCCACACCGATAAGAGAGGGTTTGTTTTTCTGCCTCTGCATCTGAGCGGGTTATTATCTGTTTAAAATAAGTGAAATAAAACATGTCTGCGTACCGTTACAAACCTATAAGGTCTGACTGACCACAGCAGCATATAGTAGCTTCAAACAATGCCCTCTGCTGAGGCCTCTTTTAGGTTGTCTGGCTGTTTTGCCTCACTGTAATGATGACAAACCTTCATCTGCGTTAGAGTCACAGCGTACCCACCTCTACTTCGTCCAAGTCGAGTTGATCGATTTCTGCTGTGGGCAGGAACTCAGGGAAGAACCTATGTGTAAAAATGTTGGCAGCAAACTTGGAAACTGCTTCAGTGCGTGTGTTTCTCTGTGTGTGGCTGCATTTTTTTATACTGTGAATCACAGACCATTAGACAAGCAGTCGAGGATGTGTACGTTAAAGAAGAAACAGAGTGGAGCTGCGAACAGAGAACAGACCTGCAGATGTTCAGAAAATCTGGTTCCTTTAATTGATTGGACAGAAGGAAGATGAATTCAAAGCCAATTAGTAAATAGTTTCAGTTAAACAAAGCTCCTTAAAATAAACCAATCTTTCCCTGTTTTTTTTTCTGCTCCCAGGTACAAGCTGCTGAACCAGGAGGAGGGCGAGTACTACAACGTTCCCATCCCCGAGGTGGACGACGTCAACCTGGAGCTCCGACAAAAGTTTGAAGTGAGAATCAGGGTCAAGTCCATTTTTTCCTAAAGCATTCATGTGTCTGTTGTAGATACTCGCCCAGACTTGAACAAAACGTGTCCTTCTTGCTCCTGTCGCCATGGTAACTTCACCGTCTTTCTGCTTTTTCCAATATTCACAGAAGAAAAGGAAATAAAAACTCAATAGTCTTGTTTTTGTGTTTTCAGACAAATAAAAACAGATTAAAAAAAAAGTCTCTCAAAACAGCAGATTATACTTTGAAATAGTCACATTCAGTCTCTTTGTAGGAGGCAGTTTTCATCAACGCCAGAGTATACATCAGAATTTACTTAAATAATCACTTTTCTTTTTTTTTCTTTTTGCATCACACAGTCACATCTACATCAAGTTAAAAGTTAAGTTTTTGTGGCGCAACTTCAGTCAAACACAACTTAACAAAGATGAAAGTTACATAAAATGTCAAACTGATCTAGAGAAATCTTTTTGTTTGAAGAAAATTTTTTAAAATTTACTTTATTTTCTCGGCTTTAACAGACTGTAATGTAAAAAAGTTGTAGCACAGCAGCAATGAAAGTAAAACTATTTGACAGAGTATGTGAGAAAGTTTTTTTTTTTAATTTAAAGTGTGGCTGAAACTAGTTTCAAAAGATCCCCAATCGTAACAGTTCATTTGCTTCCTTTGTTTTTGTACTGTGTTCTGTTTTTAATCCCATTTTTCACTCCGTTTCAGACTTTTAGGGCTGTCTTTAAGGGGTTTTGCAACTTTTATCCCATTTTTTAATCTGATCAAAGTGTTCCTCAGCGTTTGCACATCCTTTTTCTGCTTTTTATGGATTACAAGTCATTAAAACGCGCAGATAAATAAGGGTGTTCATGGCAGAAAATGCACTCATTGATGTTTGAAACGTTGTTGTCTGAGTGATAAATGTTTGGCTGTCTGGTTTGCATGATTTGTTGTCAATGAAATGAGCTTTCTGTCCTTCTCTACTCTTATGTATTGCAGCCAAATTCTGCCCTCTAGTGGTCGCTTTGTTGACTGCAGCTTTTTAACTATTAAGGCATAATGAAAGACATATATTGTAATAAATGTCTTTACATTGGCAGATTAATAACTCTGTGGCTGCCGTATGAAATTGATTTAGATTTGAATTAAAAAACAGAGTTTGAAGAGACGTTTTACAGCTTTAATGAACTCCAGTTCTGAGTGTAAATTTCTTCTCCTCGAGAGTCTCGGTTTTAATTTCCTCCATACTGTACAACACTGACCTTGGCTTTCCTCCAAGGCTGTTGTCATCACACAACTTGTGGTTGCCATGGAAACTAGGATGGGATGCAACAGATGTGAATCTATTTTCATGCTTCAGTCGTGCATTTGATGTTCGTGGAGTTCACAGACAAATGGTCACAAGGGATGAAAGTCATAACTACGTGTTTTTGCACCTTTTCGGGGGTGCGCTGGTCACTAATAAGTGAGTTTCTTCTTTCTTCTAGGCCTGCCAGTTAAATATCCACTATCTGAAGGTAGCTCACCTGCCTGCTTCTTCTGTTTCCCTCTCATGTGCAGCCTGCTTCACATTTTACTCACTTACTGAATTAGGATTGTTTGTGGATCTCTGCTGCGATTCCACAAATTAATCTGATTTACTAACAAAGGCCTTCTGCCATTGAGCCGTTCCAGTTTACATCTTTGTTTTGGATCCCTCTGACTCCTCTCACACATGTATACAGTAACTTTTTTATAACAAACATATATATATATATATATATATATATATATATATATATATATATATANTTGATGTAAGACACATGTAGCCTCTACTGCACCTCTAATGTCTGCAGTGCTTTCAAATAGTTCACAGTTTTTCAAATCTGTCTTTAAACAAGAACAAATGTGTGGGTTTTTTTTTTTATATAAAAAAAAAATTATATTTTTAATTCCGATTTCTTTTGCTTTTGAAAGGGTTTTAGATATTTGGCAAAAGGAAAAGGTCACATGTTGTGGCTCAGTGGGTGTTTACTGGCTGAGAATAGATGGTGATTTAAACATGACTCTAAGGTGCGAGAAAATGCGCACATTTTCATCTGCAGTCTCACTGAATTCAATGAACAGTGAGCCGTGCAGCCATGTTTTGAAAATTACAAATTATTATCGTGTGTACAGCTTATAAAAATGTACTGTAGGCTGTGCTCATCATTTTTTAGGCAGATTTGGACCAGTTTTTTAATTATTATTATTTATCGTCAGCGTGGTTGTGTTTTCTGTCAGAGGAAAGCGCCCATCCAGGTGTCAAAATGAAGCTCCTGCTCTCTCAAAATTAAAGCCTCTGCGACTCAAGTGAGGAAGCTGAGACCTGCCACAGACGTGTCTGGACATTCTGGAGACTCCTGTTCGAAAGCTGTTTACAAACTAGTCGCAGCCAACGGATCCCATTTATTGTAACTAAAAGCACCTTAGTACTGTTTCAGACAGATTTTAAAGACTGTGAATAAATGCTCTGAGGTGCAGACGGTTGGGTTATCCTCCAACTAAAGTGGAGCAAATTGCAACAGACACTACAAACACGATTACCTCCATTCTAATCATATTTTCTGAAAGCACAGCATCTACCACCCTTAGCCATGTCTGCATTTTACGCAAACACCAGACAGCGTTGTTGTTAGTAAATTTGTGGAGCTCTCTGGCCTCTGCTTGGTGCTATCGTCTTCATCAGTGGTCAGAAGAGCTTCACCTCCTCACTGGGTGAACACCGTCCGCCTTCTACTAGTCTCATCTGGACTATAAAAGGCTGCGAGGACATAAAGCATGAAGGACACCCCCTCAGAAGCTGTGTTAATGGAAACACACAGATTTGCCTGCTGTGAGGGTGTGTGTGTGTGTGTGTGTGTGTGTGTGTGTGTGCTGGATCTGTCCACATGATGGCAGTGTTATATATTTGATATAAGACTGTTGTGTTGTTGCTCTGCATCTATTCGAGCGTAACTTTGTGTGACAAAAATGTTGTTTAAAATGAAACTACACTTGTTGATTTTGTGAACAGTTCTTGTGTAGTTTTCTCATTTTTGCAAATGAATATTTAATGATGCAGCTGGTCTGTGCTCGTCACGTTAAAGTTTATGTGAATTTATTCCTAAAAGGACCACTAGGTGTCAGTCTGAGGTAAGGTAAAAACAAGAAGCAAATATTTTTTTTGGATGTACATCTACAGCTGATTAAGTTTTGGAATCAACCCGATTCAAGACGGCCACCACAAAAGAAACAAAATGGCTATAACTCTGTCAATTTTATAGTTTTTGAGCTTAAATTTAGTGTGGTAGTAGCTGAGACTCATCCCCAACACATATCTCAAGAGCTAACAGATTGTGCAAGACGAAATCTCACAAAATTTCATGCAAACGTGTGCAACGTTATTTTCAGGATTTAACCAAAAAGACTAAAGCGTCATCATTTTTCAAGATTAGATGATCTCGGTTTAAAATTCTGGCAAAATGTATGACTTCAAGGATTTCTTTCATTATTAATGTTATCAGTCAACAAATGATTTATGGTTGATAAAAACAAAAATGTCTGTGTTCATAGTGCAAATATCATGATTATGTTTAGTCAAACTTTAGACAGATTCCTCTTTCGTTTAACAACATTCCTCTTGGAAGTGTTTATACTAGTGTTCCCTAACATTTTTAACTATGTATTATCTAAAAATCCAGAATCTCATAAAACATTTTTGTTTTTCTCAGTCCAAGAAGGATTTCTGGAGGCCTGATGAGGTGAAAAAAGAAAAGCAAAAATCTATAAAATCTGAAGAATTTTGAAGATTTTTACTCACTTGGTGGCAATGGGAAACCTTTGCATTAAGTAAAACAACATAAGCTGGACAATAACACATGCTGACATGTTGGTGTTGTTGTCCACACCAGTTAATGACTCGTGCTGCTGTTTTCTGCATCTGGTATGGATCTTTTCACTGCACATTTATCTCGTCCTCCCCAGTTGCACAAAAAACTCGTATGAAAGAAACCCAACCATCCCGCGGGTCGAACCGAGGCCCACTCGTCTGCAGAGTTCTGTTTGACGTTTCTGGTTTCTGATGAAGCAGCAGTCTTTAATCTAACCTCAACCTGCTGTACATGCAGGGCCCGATTAACATGAATCAAACAAACGAGTGACAGTTATCAAGGGGAGTGTATTTTCACATTGAGTCAGGAGGAGAGAAGTGGTTGCCCCGGCAACGGCTCTCATTGTCCTGCCGTGCGCATGTTTCCTGGGCGCTATCTGACTTGAACAGACAGCCGCTGGAGCCAAAGTGGGAGCTGGTGGGGACCTTACTTGTCCCCCTTTTTTTTTTAAGATGTTTAGCAAGCAGATTTTTATAACAACGGGGAACCTTAAAATGCCGAGCTCCCCTGCAGAACGACCAGCTGACACTTTTACCAGAATTACGAGGCTGCTAAAAGTCTGTGAGGCTGTCTGGATACAACAGAGCAACACTGTGGAAAAGCGTGCAGTTGGTGTTAAAATAAAACCTGAGCCTAATTGTTTACCACCATCAAATTTTGCATAAATATGATGTTTTATAATCATATTACAATGCATTTGCTAGCGTGCCAAACACTGTAAAATGCTTAAATCTTAACAGATGTTAACCGTTTGACATATTTAACTAATAAATTTGACTGTTTTAGGAGAAATGTGTCTCATATGAGCTGCATGGTGCATTCCTTTATGGATGCTGTGTTTTGCATGTTTATTGAAGGCATTAATTATATTTTTTTCCAAGTCTGTGTGTTCATTTGTCTCTAAGTGGACAGATCTTAATGAAACTCCCAGCAAATAATCACTGGATGTGCACCTACAGCTAATTACATTTTACAGATACTGAGCTAAAGTTTAATATGGAAGTATCTCAGATTCATTTCAAAATAAGATAATGCTTCACATCACAGGTTTGACTTAAACGACTATAACTCTGTTGTTTCTCATCATCAGATTATCTTAATCTAAAACTCAAGGAACTAAATCTCTGATCAGGTTATTTATTCTGACTGAAATTTTAACATTTTTACCCACTGTAAAACCAATTATTGCATTTTTAAATTATTTTCAAGTTAGTGGACAATAAAAGTTACAATAAACAGTTTTTAGATTTTTTTTCCTCCTTTTTTTAAAGCTTCAATACTGTTCAAAATTAGACTTTTTATTGACTAGTAATGCATGCCGCCTGCACCATGTATTTGTTTCCCACTGACAGAAATATGCAGCAGAAACAGAAACGTCACTCTTTTAGGATTTGATTTAAGCCACTCACAGCAGGTGAACGGAAACAAACAGTCTTTACTTCAACTCCCTTCCTCTACATGTGTTTGTGCACACGGCAGAAAGCCAAGATGGGCCACGGCAAGAAAGTGATCACGCCATCGGACCACCGGCGCTTCAGCTTCCCTTCAGGTAACTTGGACCGAGTCCGACTCAATGACTTCAACTTCCTCGCCCTGCTGGGGAAGGGCAGCTTTGGCAAGGTGAGAGCCGAAACCTCGTTTGAGTATTTCAGTCAGCTTGTTTCATGGTGACCCTTGACACGCGCGGTCCAACGCAGGTGATGCTGGCAGAGATGAAGTCCACGGAGGAGCTCTACGCCATAAAGATCCTGAAGAAAGACGTGGTGATCCAGGACGACGACGTGGAATGTACGATGGTGGAGAAGAGGGTGTTGGCTCTGAGAGACAAACCGCCCTTCCTCACGCAGCTGCACTCCTGCTTTCAGACTGTGGTGAGTAAAAGTTCAGCGCCTGCCGTCGTCGCAGTTCATAAAGCTTTTCTTCCACCTTGACAAAAAAATAAATAAACCTTTATTTCAGGAAGCCGTTGTCCTCCCATAGCAATCTTCCATTGTATTTATGCTCAGTTCCTGTGAGTCTTATCTGTTATTAGTTTTTACAGTATTTTTGCACACGTTCAGCGGTCCCCCCCCGCAGAGAAAATTAAAAGTGAGCTGAGAGCAGAGTTGAATATAGAGTCCCTGATGTGACGTCGGTTCTGTGCGTCAATAAGTCTGTTCTGATCAAAGCTGCCTGCGATAAAACACGACCATGCTTCTTCACAAAAAGCTTCAGTCTAGACTCCTTTATAAGACCCTGGATATTACATCTACAGCATATTTACAAACTGTAATAACTTTCTCTTGCTGTCTGCACAAACTGTACATCTACTGAGCTGCTCTCTGAACAATAACCTCCTTCGATTTACAGGATCGGCTTTACTTTGTGATGGAGTACATCAACGGGGGAGACCTCATGTATCATATCCAACGTATGGGCAAGTTTAAGGAGCCTCAGGCGGTGTAAGGACTCACTCTGATTTATCCACTTTATCCAATCATTTGCTATCAAGATTATTTTAAAAAATCCAGGTTTCTGTTGTTAATTTTTACACACTTTTTAGATTTTTTTTTTTGTGATAGTCAAGAGATGAGATCAAATCAAGAGGAAGCAAATCAATCGACATGATTGTTCACAACGACACAAATTCAAGTGAAGTCATTCCTGTCTAGAGCTTCTTTTGTAATCAGCAGACAAAAGAAGTATTCAAATAAAAATAGATGTTTTGGTTTTTTGTTTTAAAATTTTGCAGGTTTTATGCAGCAGAGATAGCCGTCGGGTTGTTTTTCTTGCACCGAAAAGGCATCATCTACAGGTAAATTACAGGTTGTTTATTTTCTTACACTTGAGGTTGTTTTAAATGAACAGATGCTGCTTTTTAAATCATATTAATTGTTTAAAATACAACCTGAGACCGAATAAGAAACCCAGAAACAAATGTCAGTCTTTCTCTCTCCTCTACTTCAGCTCTTTGTTTGTCATCCTGAGTCCATTTATTGACAAAAGTACGGCCCAAAAAGGTGTTGCATGAGGTGAAGGAAACACAACTTTTAAACACAAGCAAATATGCTGAACTGAACCCTGAGAGACAAAAGAGCACAGAGGAATAAAGCTGATGGGAAAATAACACGTTGCTCTTCAAATGACGTGAGCCGCAGATAAATACAGAGCTCGGAGATGTGATGTTGTCCCTTTACAGGAAACCGTTTAGAAATCTTTCTACACAAATGCTCAGAAAGCTGCCTGTGTGCTGCAGGGATCTGAAGCTGGACAACGTGATGCTGGACTGTGAGGGCCACATCAAGATCGCAGACTTCGGCATGTGCAAGGAGAACATGTATGAGGGGATGTCCACACGCACCTTCTGCGGCACCCCGGACTACATCGCCCCCGAGGTGAGGCGTCTGCCACGTTCAGGGACATCAAGCAGCCATCTTAAAGACTTCATCATTCATTTCAATGTTACCGAAACCAAAAGTCAGAGCTGTAATGTCCTGAACAAGCTGGAATGGTTAAAATAGCTGAAAGTATGGACTAAACTATAAGCAGGAAAACAACAGTGTAAACGCTGAACCGACATTAAACATAGCAGCACCAGGACCCTGAATGAATCCACGACATCTGGCTTAACTAACCCCAACAAAGAAGAACATATATTTTTATTTTCCATTGTCATTCAGCCCAAATTTCAGCATGTTGTATTTATCCAGTGAAAGACAAATCTTTCTTTCGCTGCTTAAATTGCTGCGTTTGGGTATTAAAAGCAAATGCAGCTGTGATTTTAGCTTTGTGAGTGTACATCTGTGTGATTGTTATGTCTGTTGTGCAGAGTGTGTGTGTGTGCGTGTGTGTGTGTGTATGTGGGGGGGGAGTGTGGGCTGGCAAATTGGATGGTAGGAGAAAGAGCTTTTGTTATGGCAGCTCGAAATAGCTGATTGTGTTTAATGGAGGTTGATTTGGTTGGTTGTTTGAGCTGAGGAAAATGCTTTAGTTTCGATTTTCCTTCAGCGTCTTCACTCTAAGTCCTCTCGGGTTGTTTGTGACCCTGCAGCTTTCTGCAGCCAGACAATAACGGCGGAAACAAAACGGGTCACAAAATGCTGTAACGTTATTTCTGTTTTTGTCACTTTTCTCTCAGATCATAGCTTACCAGCCTTATGGGAAGTCGGTGGACTGGTGGGCTTATGGAGTTCTGCTGTATGAGATGTTAGCAGGACAGGTAATGATGCTTCACAAAGCTTTTATGTCAAAGACATAAAGTTTGGCAAAAAAATTAAAATCCCTAATTTTTTTTTATTAAAATATTTTCCTGTTAACTCAGTGAGTCCTCGCTGCGTTCAGATTCTCAGTTATTAAATTAGCTCCTCTTTTCTGTTTTATAGATTTGAGAAAAAAAGTATTTTTGTGTCAAACAGTTTTGTGTGATTAAAAAGAAAATCTCTCAAAAACATTTAAGAAACTCACACTAAGGATTTCCTTTTTAGATTTTATGTTGTGCAACAAACAGATCAACTTCTGCAGCTTTATTACCAACACAAAGTTAGCTTTTATTATTATTAGCACATCAAAATAAAAGTACACTATTTTAAATTAAAAAAAAAAACTATAATGAAAACAAAAAACTTGAGTCGAAGTACCTGGGTTTTACTAGATAGTAATTTAGGTATTAAATTGTGTACAATCAGTCCAGATGTACCAGATAAAAACATCAAATTAAAATAAAATTCAAATCTCTGTAGAGGATTGTTTCTGTTTTATTTATCATTTTGGTTTGATGTTTTGCAGATGGATTTTTCAGCATGTGTTACTTTTTTGCTGTGATTGCTGTTGAACTGTGTCATTAACGCAATAATAAAGTGCCTCACATTTCATTCTGTAAAATGTTTAAAGTATCTTTTTAAAAAATTGTTAAAGACTTCCTTCCACTTTCTAATTGAGAAGAAAAAGAGTAAACTTACTTCTGATAGTGGGAAGTAACATAAAGTAATTTAGAAAACTTAATAAATTATCCCAGAAAGCACCTAAAACTGTAATTATTCTGTAACATAAAAGGAGATAATTTAAAATAACTAAAAATAACCAAGTGCCTTTGTAATGATCAAACCTAAATTAGGCCTCTTTTTTTCCTCTTTAATTCTTGGATTTTTAGTTTGTTTAAAGTTGTAATTTGTGAGATATAATTACAATTGTTCAACAAAGTCACCCAAAACAAAACAAAATCCAGCTGTAACATGATTTGGTGTTTACTGCCAGACAATTTTCTAATTGTTGGAACAGAAAGTCTGACACATCTGGCTCCTACATCTGTTGAAAAAGGGACCAAACTTCTGTCTGAACTCTGTTTTCCAGCCGCCGTTCGATGGGGAAGACGAGGACGAGCTGTTCCAGTCCATCATGGAGCACAACGTGTCCTACCCCAAGTCCATGTCCAAAGAAGCTGTGTCCATCTGCAAGGGGGTGAGTGGTGTTCAAGTCCAACAGGACTGAAAACCAATGGCTGCCGCTGAGGAGTTATGCAATCATCAGGAGACACACACAGCCGTACATTTTTTATAGGATGCCAACAGAAAAGAAAAATAAAAATCAAATGATTTAAGCAGCAGTAAGGCAGGAACTCTGTTTTTATTCCACTTTTCCTGCATTATGAAGGGATAAAACTTAAAAATTCTCTGTCCCAGGTTTACTTTACAGGCGTGTGTCATAAAAACATAAATGTTCTTTCAAAGTGTTTGTGTTCAAATAGACATTTTTTAGAAATAATCCCTTTCTTGGTAACCAACACTTCCGTAATTCAACTATGAATTACCAGAGTAAAATACAATGCAACACAATATATTGTTTTCAGACTGAAAAGTTAACCTGAAACAATGAAAACCTTCATTGTTGAGTTGATATTGTGATCTTAGTCCATTTTCTCGTGATTTTATGCAAAAAAATTAAAAGTTGCAGATCTCAAACAGAGTTGCTGCAAGTAACACTAATAATTATAGTACGGTTTCATGCAGTTTTAGCACAATATTTTTAAAACTGTTTGAATTAAAGCCATTTTTGCTTTGCCTATGGTCAGTTAGCTTTAGCAGCCATCTTGAATTTGGTTGACTCAGTTGTAGATGAACATCCAATCATTATTTCCTGAAAGTTTCATTAAACTCTGTCCGGTGTTTCATGGGCTATTATGCTAACAGACACAGGCAAAAACATTTCTGATAACATCGTGCAGCCCTGAACTGTAATCATGACAGTCCAGACATTTCAATTTTTTCTGGCATTTTTGAGTCTCGGATTTCCAAGGCGTTCCTAAATCGGCTCTTTATTTAGGGATCACATGTTCGTCTCACATCTGGTCACCACTTCTCTGCTCTTCATCACAGTGAAGCGCTGTCGTGATTTTCATAATTATGATTATTTACAGGCAAGGAAATGCACTTTCAGAGTCAATTTCCAAAGCGGAGAACAGATTCTATTAAGGCTCAGTCTTTTAATAACTGTCATGACATCCTTCCTGCAACGCCAACGATCACTCATTACCTCAGAGCAGCTGACAAAACAGATTACACTCCTGTTACTGTTTGCTTCACTTTTTATTCACAAAGAATGGTTGGAATAGAATGTGGTTACTGAATCAGAAATAGATATTTGAACGAGAGAGTTTGCAGCTGATTTACTGTCTGTTGCAGAATAAATACTGTTTTAATGCTGGAACGAAAAAAATAATACTCAGAGAAATGGAATTTTCTGCAGAGTGATGAATGACTAAAGAAATTTGTTAAAGAGTGAACTTTTAACTGAATTGTTAAAGTAGAACAAGGAGAACAGAAGATCAAATTTACAAAACCATAGCTAAAGGTTAAGATGAGTAAAATTGCTGCTAAAGGCTTAATGTAGTCAAACTGTACCTAAAAGCTACATTTAGTTAAACTGTAGCTGAAAGCTAAAATTGACAAGATGGTAGATAAAAGGAGCCTAAGAAGACAAAAATAAAAATGAATATTGTTTGAAGTAATTGAAGAGATTTCAGTGTATTTCTCTGGGGAAAGCATTGGTAAATAAAGTTAAATAGTTCAAAAAGTTTAAGAGTTAGAAATACTAAAAGTCATAGCACACTGTTTCAGATCCAGCCGAATGTTTGGACATATGAATGGTTAAAATAGCTAGAAGTATTTAAATGTTGGATTGCAAAACAATGTACAGAAGACATAATAAAGTGGAAATCAACAGCTTGAATGCTGATTCAATATTCACACTAAAAGTTATTCCTTCTCTTCTACCTCTTCTTTAGCCATTTCTTATTTTCAGAGGACCAAACGGTTTGTTTCCTTCTTGTCCTGTTTGTCTTCAGCTGATGACGAAGCACCCGTCGAAGCGTCTCGGCTGCAGCCCGGAGGGGGAGCGGGACATCAGAGAGCAGGCCTTCTTCAGACGCATCGACTGGGAGCGCCTGGCCAACCGAGAGATCCAGCCTCCGTTTAAACCCAAAGTGGTGAGTAAAGCGTGTGGAAAGGTCAGCCATTCATGGTCAGTTCTTAATAACCTGCCCTTTGGTAAGAATCACTCTGTGTACCATCTGAAAGATTTCTCCCCTTTATTCTCAAAAAAAAAGGTTTTTACTTCTGTGACTTTTTGTCTGCCTTTCACTGACATTTTGAGCTCACCTCTCTCCACCTCAGATGCTCCAGTGTGGATGTTATGGTGTCTATGGGTCGGTCACCAACTAATACAGATTTTCAGATTTTACTTCTATGTAATTGAATCCTCTCAGTCTTCTACCAGTGTATAATGAGACTTTGTCACAAACCCAAACCATGATTGAACCACCTCAATGAATATGTTATTTCAATGAGATTCTGCTTTTTCCAAAACATATCTTTGATCATCTTGGCCAATATTTGTCTTTGACTTTCCTGACTAACAATCCTTTCACTGCAGAACCTTATTAGTCCTCTCTGACCCCTGCAGCTGCTTTGAGCATTTTATTGATTGTATTAAAAACTGAAGAAGCAGCTGTGTGAAAACATTTTACTGTCTTCATGTAACCTTCCATGTTGTAGCACGAATTATTTAACAATTCAAAGAGCTGCGCAGCTGCTCAGACGGGTTCATAGACGCTTGGATTTGGCACAAGAAGTACGACTATTTTTTTAAATGTGACAAATTTGCATCAGCTGGCCTTTTTCTGATAATTCTGGGCAACAGAATAGTGAAAACAAAACATTTAAAGTCAAAAATAAAAAAGAATTGAACTGTTTTATGGTGGTTATCACCTTGTTTTACTTTGTTCATTTAAGCAGAAAGAGGTGTTAAATGGTAGAAAAAAGTGTTTTTCACATTTCTGGTTTTCATGGACATACTGAATGATATTTCGGTCATTTTATATCACTGCTGAATAATTCAAATAGTTCCCAGGAGTGTATGCATGAATGGCTCTGTGCTGTATGTTTGTGTTCACATTTGTCTCCAGCGAGTGTCCTTTATCCTTCAGCAGAACTGAAGGATAAAGTCTTGCTGCAGCCACCTGCAGCCCGCCCTCTCCCCAAATATCCAAACCTCCTCCCGTCGCCACAAACGCTGCTTTTTTGTTTGCTGACCCCCGCTTCCTTCATCCCCTCTGTGCCCAAATTGCCTGAAGCGCTGCCGCCGAGGGATAAAAATAGCTTTGAAGGAGCGGAGTTTCATTTTACTTACACACACACGGGTAAACGCTGGCTTGCACAGCGGATGTATCACACATGGGGGAGGAGACCATTGCTAAAAGTGGATGCATTCATTCAGGACGTTCTGCGTGCTGTATTACAGTCGTGAGCTCATCGACTGCGTCACAAATCGATCTGAAGGCGACTCAGGTCCATCTGAAGTTTTACAGAGGAACAGAAGAAGCCTCACATTTAGTCAGGATAGGTTGTGCATAATATTTAATTCTGATCAGAGATGGACACTAATCCTAATGACGCTTATGGTTCACTTCTGATCTAATTACAGCTTCTGCCTGGCTAAACACTGACATTTTCCAACACCCCTCTCCCCCTGAGACTGCTCAGAAGCTTTTCTAAAAGAGGAGAAGCCTTTCATCACGAGCCCACAACCTTTTTATAGCCTTTCACTGTCCAGCCATCAAAAATAACTCCCTCCATCTGACATTCTGCTCTTCTTTTTCAGTGTGGAAAGGGGGCAGAGAACTTTGACAAGTTTTTCACGCGCACCCAGCCCGTGTTGACCCCTCCAGACCAGCTGGTCATCACCAACATCGACCAGAGCGAGTTCGCCGGCTTTTCCTACATCAACCCTCAGTTCTCCCATCCGTCCTTGCACAGCGTGGTATGAGTAAGGAAGCAGCGAGAACGTCCCGCAAACATCCTGCTGTCAAGAGACTTCTATAATCCTCTAGTTTTTGTGTCTTAACACTTAACAAATTCCTGTGCACAGAAACGACAGAGCAGAAAGGAGCAAAAAGAGTTCAGAGCGTGGCAGTCATTGGAAAACTGAACATGGCACTGATATTCACAGCATCTCACACTGTTTCATGGTCTGAACCTCTATTTCCAAACACACTGCTGGAGCGTTCTACAGAACTACAGCTTTTATCTTGTGAATGAATGTGTCTCGGTATCAGTTACAATCTCTTTTGGTGTTAAACAATTTAATCCCACGTATGTTCCTCGTCTTGCAACAAGCGGCAATGCACAAAAAGAACAGATATTTTTCTGTGCACCTGTATGTTTCTATACTTAAAAGAAAAGATGGTATGCTGTTACATGAGTGCCAACGTTGAGACGAGAAATGCATTTCTACTGCAGTTTGTGATGTTTTTTTTCCCCGTTCTGGCCTTTCCTGATGATGTTAAAGCACTAAACGCCCTTAAACTGGGTCTGTTTGTATTTGTTGTTTTGTGTAACTACGGTATATGAAGTCAGTATGGAGGAACAGATGCAGGCTGTGTTGATGTTGCAGGCTGCCTGGGTCTCTTCATTGCGTGCAGATGTTTCCTGCAGTGAATAAGTCAGAAAAGTGTGAATGAACCAGATGGTGTTTTAAAGTATTAAGATACTATTTTCATATGCACAAAGCCGATCTCTGTTGCATGCTTGTTTTCTGACTCTGTATGAGCTGTAGAGTTTAGGATGTAGTCTTGTATCACTGTAAAGTTTAGTATCATGATATCAATTATGTCAGTATATATCTGTTCCATGTCGATTCTGAAGAAAAAAAAACAAAAAACACAGGCTCTGTTCTTGTTTTATGTTTTATTTCAACTTTTGTCTAGAGATGTCTTGAATATTAGTTTTCTTTTATGTACATATGATTCAAAAAGAGAAGTTATTTGCTGATTTTATACTACAAACTGAATGTGCTTTTACTACCATAGACGGTTTGAACATTTCTATGTTTAGATTAGACCTAAAAGTATATATATATATATATATATAAATATATATAAAGTTTGGCTGATATTTGGTAGCTTTGGTATCAGCAACCCTGTTATAAATGTATCAAGTATTCAGTATCCAGTGTTTTATACTACTCTGTGTCATATAGAGAATATGCAGCACTTGTTATGCGTGGAGCAGCCGAACGCCCTCTTGCCTTGGCCATGTCAGGGCCGACTCGCGCTGAATTCGGTACAAGTTAACGGTACAAGGATTTTGGAGCGCCCTGTGGCCGAAATGTGTCCTGTCTTCATCATATATATATATATATATATATATATATATATATATATAGTGTGCATGTGTGAAGCAAAGCCTGATCCAAGCATGAAAAACAGCCCCGCATGTTACAGAGATCCTTGCTGTGGAACGTAGAGTCACGCAGAATGAGAAAACCAACCAGCGTCGTGCGTTTTTCTGCTCGTCTTTCCACGCTCACTATCATGTAGCCCAATTTCTTAAAGAGCTAAATTATAAATAGACACACATGTAAATGATTTAATTTGTTCATCTGTGCCAAACACTGTTTTTTGTGCCCCACGTTGGGCGCCAACTCTTTTGAAAGCCAGGTGCCTCCATACAAAGATGATCTGGCACTAATTACTAACATTTCTCCCCTTTAAGATTCAGTTAGCCTACTTTAAACCAGTGAAGAAGTCTTTTACTCTATCCTATTTATTTGAACTTTTTTTTAACTTCTGGACCATAATAATTTACAATAGCAAAGACCAAATTTAGATTGATGAGACTATCTTACATAATTCTTTATATTTAAATTAGTTTTTAACAGAAGTTGCACCTGTTATACATCTGGACCAAAATGAAATCTTCAAACTGAATGTTTACATGTCTCACATTGAGAACCCATAGACAAAAAAAAACAATAAAAACTTTAAATCTGTTGTGAAGATAATCAAATGTCAGGGTATAAAACCACTGCGGGCTACAATTAGAGCCACAGGGTTGTTTGTATGTGTTTCTTTTACTGCCCCTGCTTTGTTATCCTGGACCTTCTGGTTCCTCTGTTCATTGTGCTATGGCAAATACTGTGTACAAATAAAGTATGAAATATAAACAGCAAAATAGGTCACTGCTTGCTTTTAATTGTGGGATTGTTTGTTTATCTGCTCAAAAATTGTAAACCTTGACCTACAAGATTCTGGTAATTTTAGTCATTTTTATTTATTGTTTGGTTTTTTTTTAAAAAAGAAAGCAAAATATATCAGTGTGAAAAAGACAGGCATGCAGGAAAATTATCATGCCATTAACATTACCTAACACTACCCCTTGAGAAATTTATTATATCTATCATTCACAATGTTACTTGCATTGTTTTGAAGATTTCACAGATATGGATGAACATCCCTGACTGGTGAAAGATTTTTTATTTTTGCCATAATGTCCATTATTTAAAAGTGCCAATTTTGAAACTACATAACAGACTTTACAATAATCTGCATGAATTGCTGGCAAATGACATAAATCACTAAACAGATCCCAAACAATAATAGTAATAATAAAAAATTTAACACTTTTTGGGAATATTTAATATAAACTGTCAGGCTAACATAGTAAAAAGTCATAAATTTTTAAAAATCCAATGGTAATTTTCAAAATAAAAGCATCTAATTTTGCATATCAAAAAGCATTTTGATAAAACAAACCTATATTTTGTGCCAATCAATGCACGTTTCATCTGTTTGCAGAATAGCATTTGTGCTAGAAAATGGCAGAAAGTCAATGAGAATGTTTCAAATGTTTATTTAAGTGGAGACATTATGGGTGCAGATGGTAATTTATTTCTTATAATGACAATTTAATTGCAGACTAATGTGTTGCTTTAAAATAAATAAGATGTTTCCCTCTTGGAGGTCCCAGCCCACGCAGCATGAGTGTTCAGCTGGTCTTTTCTTGTTTTTCTGCTCACTTTCAACCCGTCGCCTCATCAGGCAGCTGCCTCCCTGACGCTGGGAGGAGAGGAGAGGAGCTGTCCTTGGTGCTGCACGACACAAACTCCTGCTTTCAGCACTTTAAAGGACAGCACACGGCCCAAGGTTTGGGTTATTCTGACCTTAAACTGGGGGTTTTATCTCTAACAGGTTATAAAGTCTGTATGTGAGATGAAAACAGGACCAAGCTTCTGTCTCCTTTCCTCCTGCTGTTGGACTGCAGCAACGATAGGCTGCTGCATCTCTTCACCTCGCAGCTCTCCCAAGGAATTTATTGGCAAAACGACCAAACATCTCCGACTTGTTTCCCCGTTTGGAGTCAGCCTTTCTTCACCTTTACATCTTTATCCTCAACTTTGAAGCGTCACTCAAGTGCTGGACAGAAAACAACAAGCAGGTAGGAGCAAACTGCATGAAGGAAAGCGAGCAAAATGATGAATGAAAAACATTTGTTGCATAATTTCCTTAAAGTTTTAGACCATGTCAGTTCTGTTGTACATTTCCATTTATTATTGCATCTTGATTTAAACAGCTATATATTTTAAACATTTGCAAAAAAGTTTACATTTAACACAAATGTTGAATTGTTAGATAAATGTTGAAGTGATGAAATGGTGCTTTAAGGTTCATTAGTTAAACATGAAAAGTAAACAAAAGCAAATGTATTGTTTTTCTCTGAAGTGTAATTAATCAACACTTGAGTAAAGAAACTCCAAGATTTTTATTTTGAAATGTGTTTGAAGTCTTGATAAACTGCTTCAGTGGTTTTTTTAATCATACATGTTTAATTTTCATCTGCTGTGTTTCTGCAGTCAGCTGATCGATCAAGTTATGTATTTAAAATTCAAATAAATACTAACATAATCCGTATTAAATGTACTGTGAAATCTAACATGTTGTTTGAACTTGAAAAATTAGGTGAAACTAATAATTGGTTGTACTAAAATTTCTTCGTCTTGATGGAAAATGCTCTGTTCTGTAATCTCCTGGGTTGGTTTTATTTACTGAGACCTCACAGAGTTATTACAGCTTGACTAAATTACAGAGCTGAATTTCAGTGAAACTGATTTAGATTAGTTAACTGGTAATTGTTTGAATCAGGAAAGCCTATTTGAAAGTTTTTGGTCATTGGATATAAATGAATTAATTGGTAAAAATCAATTCACTTAGAACCTAAATATCAATTAAAACATAACTAATGTGGGACTCTGTGTGAAAGTTGTTTCACACAGAGTACCACATTAGTTATGTTTTAATTGATATTTACGTGTTTACGTGTTGTTTCAAACAACACTGTCTCTGTAAAATATGTGAATATTTGGACAATATTTAAGCCAACTTAAAGTCACTGTATAACATTTTGCTACTTGTTTAGTTAAAAAAAAACCATATGTAACTTTATTAAAAGGCTACAAAGTGTCTCAAAATGGAGGATGGCCAGGCATAAAAACAAAGAAAACAACAAAAACCTCTGAATCCACCCACCTGACTAACCTCCAAAGTCAAGTTCACATAGCCTTAATTTTCTTACCAGTTTACAGAAGGGTACCTACATAAATTATTTATTCATGCTTTATGAATAGGTTATTCATGAGTTTGTACATGACATTTAAAGCCTCATTAAGCTGTTATAAATTTGTTATATAACACTGTTTATCATTAAAGCAGGTTCACTTTTAGCCAAATCAAGTTCTGTACTTTTATTGATTCAAGTAATCATTTTTTTTACTAGTACAAGTGTAAGTTTACTTGTTTTATATATTATTACTCCTTATTTACTACATGTTTACAGTTTAATAACAGCTATGTTATTAGCTGCTTATCTCCCGTTTATAATAGTACCCTTGCTATAAAGTGGTACTCACCTTTTTTAGCACTTTTTATTTGTAGTTAAAACTTTTTTAGTAGTTTCATTTTAACAAAGTTTAACCAATAGTTTGTCAAATTGACAAAATAAGTTAAAATAAGTGTTACAATTTCTAAAAAAACAAACCTTTTGCCATAATGTCTTAAGGAAGTTTTTTTTTGTTTCCGCTCCAAAATCAGACCACTGAAGAACATCATGGTGGTTCAGACCCCATCTGGTGATGGGACCTGGGTGTGTAAGCTTAGCTGGCCTCATTATCAATGAATATAGGCTCTTAGATTTGTTATATAGGCTCTTTTTTTTTTAGCAAAATCCACCAAAAAATCTTTACTATTTGGTTTCCTCCTGACACTCTGTCCTCGGATGGATCATTGCACACTGACACGAGTCCTGACTAGGTTTTAAATCATCACCTTCTCTCTGCAGATGTCATCTCTGTGATCATTCAGCCAAATCCCCATCAACCTTTTCCACTGTAGCTAAATTCTTGCCTGTGAAATGTCAAAAACGGGTGCTGGATTTTAAGCGATTTGGCGCATTTGTATTCACAGCGGTGGGCCTGCAACACATTTCACGTCCTTTAGTCTGCAGGCTCAAATAGCTTTATTATTGACTCAGGCTTTATTACTCCTTTCATGGCAGGCTGGATGGAGTCGGACGGGACATGGAGAGAATTAAAAGAAGGTTGAGTTTCTTTAGAGTGAGCTGAAAGCTGAAAATAAGACATGAAGATGTTATTGATTTGTGCTCTCACACGCCTGCCTGACATTTCATACGCTGCTTATTATGATGAATAAAGATGACTTTTTAAATCTCTAAAAGCTCCCTGAAATGGACAACTGAAAGACAAGCAGCTCACAAAGTGTTTCTCCCTTTCATCTTCATATTTGTCCTTTTGTCCTCCCACAATCTTCTTGCCTTTTCCTGTTTTTCCTCCCTGAGAATTTGGTTAGTCCGAACCCAGAGAGGCGATTGCATTAAGCTCCTGCTGGTTTTGTTTACAAAAACAACCTGACAGTTTGACAGCTTGTTGGAGGGTTTGAGAGTCTGAACATCGCTCATCAACGGTTTGAGTAAAAAGAAATAAAAGCCAGGGTGACAGGTTAGCATTTCAATCGTATCCTAGATAAATAAATAGATAAAGGCTGTGAAGTGATATTTCTTTATCCAGAACATTTTACTCTTTAAAAATTGTTCTTTTTTTAACAAATGAGCTTTCTGACAACAGTTAATTTCCGAAGGATTAGTCATAAATGTAAAATGTAGAAAGTCACTTTAAAATACGAAAATAACTCATTTCAGGCCATCATCTCTTGAAGGAATGCGTATCACATATCACCTTTTGTGCCAGAGCTTCAAACTAAGATCAGCTTATGATGAGAAGGGACAAAGTTTGTTGCCATTTTGGTCAAACGTTGTAAATGAGATTATGTTAGCTATCAGAGTATTTGTTGAGGATGACTCTCAGCTAAAACCACACAGAGTGACAGAAGCAAAATCATCATCACCCTTTCACCTGCGGCATCAGGCTGTGATAAATGAACCACCTGGTTGATGGGCTTTTAGCTCACCTTTTTGCACATAAAAGTCATTCTTTCACAGTCACATTAAGTGTTGTCCACTATTAGTTCATCTATGCAACCAAATTTAATAACATATGTTTAAAGTACAATAGTGTAGATGCACTAATTTATTTGACTTATATGTATTTAAAGTGCATACAGAACATCTGCAAATCAAATCAGAACAATATAAAACTCCTGGTTTTGTTATAAAGCATTCTTGTCCTTGGGTTGTAGCTTTCTCTCAGTATCTCATCAGTAAAGCCCATTTATTTCTCCACAGGACCTTTTTTTTTTCCTTCTTCCTCCCATTCGAAGCAGCAGCTTGTGGAAGCCATGAGTGCGTGCAGCAGGAAGGCTCTGACTTTACTCAGCAGTGTCTTTGCAATCAGCGGCCTGGGGCTGCTGGGAGTGGCAGTGAGCACAGATTACTGGCTCTACCTGGAGGAGGGCGTCATTACGCCTCTGAACCAGAGCGCCGAGATCAAGACTTCAATGCACTCGGGCCTCTGGAGAGTCTGCTTTCTGGCTGGTTAGTGACGACCGCGCTGCTGCAACAATACACTCGGTTTTGTTTTAAAATGCGGCAAACGTAAAAACTTTGGAGGCTGCAGAAAGAGGGCTGATGCCTCACATTTTATCAAGCTTTGACAGCCACATAAATGACATTTACTGTGACTTCATCTGTGTGTGTGTGTGTGTGTGTGTGTGTGTGTCAGAAAAGGCTATGAATAAGTGTGGAACAGACATCACAGATCCCGAAATGATTCCTGTTTAAATCACACATTTCAAAACACACCTGGAACATTCAGAACCTGATGTTGTTGTGTCGGTGCCTGCTGGTGTGTGTGTGTGACACTGACTGTGTTACATCCCATCGTCTCTTCACGGGATGAGATATAACACACACCCCTAAAGTAAGGAGGTTAATGAGAAAATTGAGGAAAAACCACAGAAATCTGGAGCTGAAGGACTTAAAATTACACCTGCCTGGCTATATATAAAATTATATTTTATTTTCATTTATTTATAGCCGTTTAGACAGCTGTTGGTTAAAATACACCAATCAGGCCTAACAGCTCAGCCGGACTGTGAAATGAACAGTTTTTGTGTATCTACAGTACGTAGCATATAATGACTGCAGGATGGTGACAAATGTGGCAACTCCTGAATAAAAGGAATAAAGGAAACAGAACATAGCGTAGATCTTAGAAAAACCTCCACGTTTTATCTGTATGTTTTGGTTCTGTTCTCATAGCTGCTGAACAAAATCTGGTTTAAATTTTGGTTTACCTGCTAATTTTCTGTGCAAGCTCTGAAATAAAACCCTCAACTCATTTTACAGAACCTTAAATCTCATGAGCCTGTGGATGTGAACACATCTCCTCTTCCTCTCCGCAGGAGACGAGTCGGGCCGCTGCTTCACCATTGAGTACATGATGCCCGCAAGCGTCCAGCTGACGTCAGAGTCCACAGGAAACGTACTCAGTGAGTTTGAAAACTCGAGCTTTGAGGAAAGGAAATTCATCTGGCTGTTCATGTAGCCATCTGGGTTTTTATTTTCTTCTTTCTTTGACAAAAGCTTGTTTTCTAATTGGGCTCCATTCAAAATAAAAAAACATTCAGACAGATGAGTCTGAGTCACCTGAAAGCTTGTGTTTCTGCCTGTTCCTCTTCACATATAAACAACAACAAATACTTCAGGGTTAAAACTTAACGTGACGAGTGATCACATCTTTTAGTGAGTCACTTATTTAGCTTTAAAACTGAGCTCCATTTAAGGATACATGTGCAAAGCTAAACCATCCATCTCAGCAGCTTTTGGCTTTTTAAATGTTGTGAAAAAGAGCTGATATGTCAAAGAAAGAAACGGATGTTTTTAGAAGAATCAGAGAGAGGTTTTATATGTTTCTGCTGTCAGGACACAAAAAAGTCTTAAATAACAGAAAATCCTCATCAGAAATAAACAAAACCATCCAGTGAAGTTTTTTCCTTTTTCAGACAGAATAAAAATAATCCAAAGAATTGGGATCAAAAAATTTCAGTCCGGATTCAGGATTATTTTCAGTGTTTGAATTTCGAGCTTTGTTTTAATAAACTTGTGGTTTTCATCTTGTGTCTGCCTGCTGTATTTGAGTCCTGTTAATTTGACAGAATATGTAGCTCGGGAGCAAATTCCAGTAGAAGATCGTGTTTTACTGACGTCTTATTTAAAGTCTCCCCAGCTTCATGTTGTTGCTTTTTGCTCAGGTGTTTGCAACCATCCTACAGACTCTAATTAGAAACATTAAGTTTGAAGACAGATTCTTATTATTAGACTCCTGAGTGCATACTTTTTAAAATTTATATAGTATATATACCAACTGCATTTGAGACCAAATGTATACGGGTGTCCTGGAGTTAAACTGCAGCTGTCTCCTCTTCCTCCTCAGAGATGATCCGCTCTGCGACTCCGTTCCCTCTGGTCAGCCTCATCTTCATGTTCATTGGTTTCGTCCTCAACAACATCGGCCACGTCCGTCCTCACCGCACCATCCTGGCGTTTGTCTCAGGAATCTTCTTCATCCTTTCAGGTACACGGGCTTTACTCTAAATGTCTGCTCCTTTTTGTGTCTCCTCAGCTGTTTATCTTCGTTCCTGAGTATTCTGGTCAGCAGTTTGTCTGTATTTCAGGGTTAGCTCTGGTGGTGGGTCTGGTGCTCTACATCTCCAGTATAAATGATGAGATGCTGAACAGGACAAAGAGCAGCGAGACCTTTTTCTCCTATAAGTACGGCTGGTCGTTTGCCTTCGCCGCCCTCTCCTTCCTGCTCACCGAGGTGAGACGTTGACTGAAAACAGCTGTTTAACATCAGCATAACACTTACTAACAGTTAAAGGAGAACAAACACACATGAATTACATAAAAACAATCAAAACGTGCAATTGTTCTATTATTTCAGAGCCTTGGGACATTTTGCTGACAAAAAGCAGTGGGCTAAAGTAAATTATACACTGCAGTTTATGTTATTTTGTTTCATTTTTTATTTTCTGTTCATTATAATTTTATATTTAGTGATAGTTTAATAGTTTGATTTACATTTTTTCTGCTTGACCTGAGGACTCTGTGACTTTACTGCTATCTTGTGGTCATATTCAAGTACTGCAATCTTTCACCAGACCAAATTTAATTAAATTTAATTAAAAAAAAACATCTGATGACAGCTATAAAGAACAGTGATTGTGTTTACCTATATATGAAATGATACTTTAAACAGTCCATATACATTTTTAGAAAGAATGAAAATACAGTTTTGGTTTATGACCATGAAAAACTGGGATTGATACGAGTCAGTTTTAAAACTATTGAGCTAAAATTTGGTGTGATAGTAGCTGAGAGTCATCCTCAACACATACAATGGTTTCTGTCTCAATATAAGATGATCTTAGTTTTAAAACTCTGGCATGAAAGGAGGTGGGCGATATGCATTTAGGCCTGTATCGTGTTTTCCTTCATAATCTATTTCAAACCTTCTTCTGTCTCTGCAGAGTGCTGGCGTCATGTCTGTCTACCTGTTCATGAAGCGCTACACAGCAGAGGAGATCTACCAGCCTCGTCGCCACCCCACCTTCTACCGCCCCCGCCTCAGTAACTGCTCCGACCACTCAGGTCAGTTCCTCCACCCAGAGGTGTGGTCGCGCGGACGGAGCCCCTCAGACATCTCCAGTGACGCTTCCCTCCAGATGAGCTCCAGCTACCCCGCTCTCCTCAAATGTCCCGACTACGACCAGGTGTCGTCTTCACCCTGCTGAGCAGCAGGTCGTCATCAGAGCCCAGCCTCACGGGGTCAGGAGGTCGGGTCAGAACCGAGTTTTGGTTTAGAAAAAAGACTCAAATCAGACGGTTGACGGAGTTTGTGCTGTTGGCCAAATGACTTAAGCTGGTTGTAGTTTTGCATCAGTTTTCTGAATTTATTGTAGAAACTAAAGCTGTTTATAGTCTGTAAATTAGATTATTTTTTTTGCACAAGTATTTTAGTCAGTTTCTCTTTCAGTGGCTCTTAAACTTTCTCTGTTTTTGTGACGTCTTTGCCTCTTTTTAGCTGACAATAATATTTATCTGTTTTATAAACTTATTGTTGCAGCAGCTACCTGAGGCAGGATTCCTATAAACTTCATTGCAATAATAGAGGGATGCCGAGTATGGTGAAAGTTAAAGGTATAGTTCAGAACTTGTGGATTGGGACCCTGACGAAAGGTTATAAACAATTAACATCTTACCTGTTTTCATGACCTTCATGTAACCCAAAAACAAAACAAAACATTGAGATGATGATCTCTGTTACAACAGTGACCTTTCCAAAATGTCAGTAGCACGCCTTTTTAAAGATTAATGTTCATGGTACAAAACTGTCTCTTGAAAACAGAGTTTACAATTTACACATAAACACTGAGCAATAACATCAGAGCAGAGTGTAAAATGTGCTGTAGTTTTATAGGTTATTAGTTTAATTATTTTGATTTTCCTTCTTACAGTGTAATTTAAAAACAACCCTTCATAATTTGCAGGTTTTATTTTTTTCTCACATTGTAAAAATATACTATCGTGAATAGAACATCCTGGCATTTCTGTTGTGATCAGCAGCAATGCCAATTATCACGAAGAGGAAACGGGTTCACAACATCCTGCTGGGAAACCTGCAGTGTTTACTGTCAGAACTGTATTCACCCCTGTTCTCATCAACACGTTTTTGTTTGACAAGAAGCCATCTTATCTGACATGTACACGCGTTGAACATCATGGAAATCCATGAAGAACCTCAAGTGCTGATATTTCAAACACTGATCATTCTGTCAGTTCTGTAAAACAAGAAGTGTTTGATAAACGAATGATTCACCTGTAAAATAAACTATTAATGTCCAGCTGCATGTAGTGGCAGTATTTTTTTTTTATTTAAATTGTAAATTTACCAAACATAGGTTGTTTCTGTTTCTTTTGTTTGATCAAAGTCAAACAAAAATCGATGTGGCCGATGTTTCTCTTCCCAATATGTCAGATCTGCTGACGTGTTGCCGCCAATAGGCTCAGCCCGATGACGTATATTCTATTGACATGACACGCCGCTCTAAAGGCTCGGGTCAACAAAGGTACACAACAAGCAATGATAAAAAACAAAAGATACCAAATCAGCATTTTTCTGACATACTGACAAAATAAAAAATGATTTCAAAAGGATTGTGAACAATAAGAACAGTGACAAGCTTTTAGAAATAAAAACAAGTACAGAGATCAAACGAATGCATTACTGTTTTTTAAAGACGGCAAAATTTATCAGCTAATCTTTTTCCATTTTCAGCAGTTCCTGACCTTTGAACTGTAAAACCTCAATCAACTTCTGACAAACAGATTCTTTTTAAGATGAGAAGTGTAATGTGGTAACCTGTTTCTGCCTGATGATGTAGGAACTGTTAACTATGAGTTTTATGAACAGCAGTTACTTTAAAGCGTGTTTTTAACAGCTGCTTTTGCTTCCTCTGATGAGTCTCCATCTTTCCTTCATGTTGATCAAATTCAGTTTGCTGCCTGAAGGACACCTCATCAGTGGTCAGGGTGCACAGCTGGAAACATCTGGTGATTGTTGAGTCTTTACTTTCAGAGCATTCAGCCTGGCGATCCGTCAACAGATTCTAACCACCTGTTAAATGAAAATAAACAGATTATAGATGGGATTATAGACACTGTTGATTTTCTGATACCTTCTAAATTCTATCATCTGCATATTTAAAAAGGGAATTACACAAAACTTTAAATACAATAATAAAAGAACTTATTAAAATGAATTTATTTTCAAAGGTTTATAACACATTAAAAAAAAAAGTTGATTAACAGGGTCATTTGAATGTGTTTTGTGTAATATAAGGGATCACATTAAATAATATTTGTATATTGAGTAGATTTGTATTATAATATACAATGACATATATTTCTTAATTTTCATGTAATGAGCATCAAGATGTCACATTTATTGACCTACCTGCAAGTGATTCCAGCTTTGCTTTGAGCTCCTCAGTGATGAGATTCTTATCCTTCAGTTCTTCATAGCCTTGTTATTATATATAAGAAAACACTTATCGATGAAATGTTATGCTGCCCGGACATTTTCCGCGACGATTTATGAAGGAAAACAGCGCAATATCACACAATTACAATAATGCGGTGTCTATCTGATTTATGTCTAGTTCGTTACCTTACAACGTCTTGGCGCCACAGACAAAAATATCTGTTTTAGTGTCCATGATCTCCGCAGTTTTCTGTCCATCAGACACGCTGCACTCACTGCAGTTCTTCACCTAAACAGGTGGCGTCGCTGCGGAACAAGTAATACCGCTGCACAGCTGAAACAACACCAGAAGAAGAGTCATACCGGAAGTATATCCTCTTACGCTAGCGAAGCTGCAACATTTAAATTATTCTGTTTAAGGATTCTGTAACATTTGCAGTAATTTCACCTTCTTGAGTTCGGCTCAATGAGTGTTAGGGGAAACTTTAGATAAACGGAAGCTCACAGAGATGTGGAGACAGCGGGATAAACGACGACTGGAAGCGGCAGTGGAAGAAATGTCTGGGTTTCTGGAAACATCAGCCGCAGATTTAATAGAACAACTGCAACAAAACAAAATCCTCTCTGCTGCTTTCAACCCCACAGTTCGACTGCACAGATTAGGTTTGTCTATATATAATTGTTATATTAAGTGTGATGATCCTTGTTGCAGTTTGTTGTAGCTATGTGATTTTAGTATCTTTCGAGGAATGTGTGTGTTGCACTTGTTGTTGTTTTTTTTTTTTTGCACTTGCTGTTGTACTTGCGCCGCTTTTCACCCATGTAGTTCTGTGTGTGCGCATGCGCAAATCATCAGTACGTTTACTGAACGAATCACCCCCAGAGAATGAATGAATCCCTCCCCTGCCCCCTCTGACAGACTCCTCTCTCTGTGTAGCCGAAGTTTATGAGTCACACAAAACTACAGCAGCAAGCAGCACGTTCACTAAATGTGAACGAGAGTCCTATTTATCTCTTATTAATATTGTTAAGGCTTTATTAAGGACACAGAGCATCTGGTCTATAGGAAGAATGGAAATAAAAATCACAGAGTTTATCCATTAATGTTAAAAAAGGCAGGGACATTAAAAAAATAAATACATAACAAGTTCAAACTTGTTTATATGAAACAGGTTTTGATATAAAAGTACAGTTTTATTGCAAATCGGCTTTATAATATTGATAATAATGATAGGGATAATAATAATAATATGCATGTGCACATGTATACTATTGTTATTATTTCAAATTTATTTTAAATCTTCTCAAATCTTTAAAAAAAAAAAAAAACTTTTATTTAGAACCTCAGTTTACAAACAAAACAAGGTAACAATTAGTGTCCGAACTCTCCTTATACAGCACTGGTTACTTCTGTTGCAGGTTGCGTCATGTTTTTATTTCCGTTGTGGCTTTTGTATTTATGTTGCAGCTTTTGTATTTGACTTGACACCTCTGGGCCACCGTAGGCTTAACTCAACTTTAGCCGTTAGCTTGGAGAAATAGATGTCGTTGCCAACAGCATGAGAGCGTGCCCCGCGAAGAGGAAACTGATCATTCAGGGCAGAGTCAAAGAGTTTTTTGTTTACTGAGCAATACATATAGTTTATTTGCAGTGAATAAAAAACAAGTTACATTCGCTCAGGCATCAACAACAGTCCCTCCCTGCCCGCACAGTGCTGTGTCATTAAGATTCATATCACGAATGAGTCACAGAACGCGGAAACTCACGCTGAGCTCCATTGAACTGAGAATGGAACAAACCAGTTAATAAAGTGATTCGGTTCAGTTCTTTCACTCAAAAGATTTGTTTGTTTGAATGAATCGTTCATGAAAGACACAACAGGAGAGCAGAGCATGAGCTTGTCACCACCAACAGTGAGCTGTCTTGTGATATGGTATGTGTGAATCAATGTATTTTTGTTTGACCTGTTCTGCTCCTTGCTGTGATGAAGGTTTGGTCCACTGTAGGAAACGCTACTAGTGTGGTCAGCTGTGCCCAGAAACTAAACATGAGGACCCAACCCAAACCTTTATTAACATACTAGTAGTTATTCTATCCAAACTACCAGGACCACTGCTTCAGACCTTTGCTCTTCAGTTAAGTTGATGTAAAATTTATGTCACATGTTTATCATGTATAAATTTTACAATTAAAGTGATTTGAGAAACACACAGTGTACTTATACACATAAGGATATACATGTTCACATTCAGCACAACCTACGCACCCTCACTCCTATTATGCTCATATTTTTGCTTTTTTTCAGGTGATAAAAAGCTATAACCAGCTTAGATGACTCTTTACTACAAGTTTACTTTGTTCCATGAAAGAACTGAACTGAAAGCTTGATATTTTTTACCATCTTCTGGGAGTCAGTCTTAAGGACCTCTGTTTTATACTAATTTAGTTTCAGCAGGTTTTCTGACATACAGCATTAGGTGTTGTTTTGAGTCGAGCAGTGAACTCAACAATAACAGAAGTGATGTATGTGTGAATCTAAAGTTATAACTGTCCTTAATGTTCATGTATTTCAGTGCTCTCTGCAGATGTTCAGCAGACGGAGCTGATTAAAGAAGAAGCTCCTGAAGAATGGAGGTCTGGTGTGGGCCAACAGGACCAGCAGGACCCAGGGACCCTCCACATAAAGGAGGAGGAACTGTTGACCAGTCTTCATGTAGAGCAGCTCAGTGTGAAGGAGGAGGCTGATGACACAAGGTTTTCCTGCACTGCAGTTCCTTTGAAGAGCGAGGATGAAGAGAAACCTCTGTTCTTACAGCTTCATCAGCACCAAGTTAAAGATGGAGATCTTCCAACCAGCAGCTCAGCTGACCAGATGACAGCAGCAGCTGGTGGAGAGGACTGTGGAGGAGCAGAAACTACCAGGAACCCAGATCTATATATTCATGATGATGATGATTCCAGCCCTTCAGAGACTGAAAACTCAGGTAGACTATGACTAAGACATGCATCTTAATGACTGGTCACAGATTGTGAATAGAGAAAACAGGAAAGAGGATAATGGTTTGAAATGAACTCAAATTAGCAAACAAAGTTTAGAGGAAATTAGCTCAGATGAAGGAAGCACTGTAGTTTGTAAAAGAATATGTCAGAATAAGTTTAAATAATCCTACAATTCAAAGATGACAATGAAATGAGAAGCGTGATTCGTCACTCCAGAAAACACGTCTCCACTGCTCTGGAGTCCAGTGGTGGCATGCTTTATACCACTGCCTCCGACGCTTTGCATTACACTTGGTGATGTAAGGCTTGGCTGCAGCTGCTTGGCCATGAAAGCCCAGTCTGTCAAGCTCTCTACACACTGTTCTTGAGCTAATCTGATGGCCACATGAAGTTTGGAGGTCTGTACCTATCAACTCTCCAGAATGTTGGCGACTTCTGTGCCCCATGTGCCTCAGCATCTGTGGAGCCCACTCTTTAGTTTTCATGGCCTACCACTTTGTGGCCGAGTTGCTGTTGTTCCCAATCAATTTCACTTTCCACTAGTGAAGAAACTTGAGGAGAGGATAATAAGAATCGCCAATTGCAGTAATTGTCAAAGCCGCAAGATTGTTGGTGCCTCCCGTGACGGCCATCCTTGAACCTGGTGGTGGACACCCCAGGTGAGGGAGGCAATCAAGCTAAAAGATGTGTCCTGTTGGGCCTTGTTAGCTGGTAGGATTCAAGAGGCATCTGATGGGTACCAGTGGGCCAAGTGGGCTACAGTCATGGCTGTTGCTGAGACAAAGGCTGGGTGTGGGAGGAGTTGGGCGAGGCCTTGGGTAGAGACTCTCGATCGGCTCTGAGAAGATTCTGGCAAACAGTCGGGCGGCTGAGGCAGGGAAAGCAGCCCTTTACCAACACTGTATAGTAGAGGTGGGGTGCTGCTGACCTCAACCACTGATATTTTCAGGTAGTGGAAGGAATATTTTAAGGACTTTCTCAATTCCATCAACATGTCTTCCATGGAGGACGGTGATTGTGGGGACTTGGTTTGAGTCTATCCATAATTGAGGCCAAGGTAGATAAAAAGCTGCTACTTGCAACTTTAGTAAGTAAACTCTGTTACTTTTACTGTTAATATTTGTTCTTTAAGTTGTTTTTTCACATTTATTCACTTATACAACTAGTACTTCTTAATGTGTATATAGCTAGATTAAAACATTTTTCTCGAGTAAAGTTCATATCTATTTAGTAAGATTTCATATTCAGAAACTGGGAGAAAAATAAAGGCTTTGCTGCGGGCGTCCGTCTTGTTTCCGACTTTCTCCGAGCGGGACAACTGGAGCACTGTTAAGTGGGAAATTACGTCACTCTAAATTCCCACTTACGAGTTCCGATGTAAAAGGAACGCACAATTTACCCTTGCTAGGGTCTTCTAGGGGGCATGGGGGTTTGCCCAGTCTGCATTTGTTATGTGAACGGTTTGGTGGCCTCAGGATTCCATCTCTATTTGCAAATAATATGGTCCTGTTGTCGTCATTGTCCTGTGAGCTCCAGCTCACACTGGAGCAGTTTGCAGCCGAGTATGAAGCGACTGGGATAAGGATCAGCACCTCTGAATCTAAAGCCATGCTCCTCAGTTGGAAAAGGGCAGACTGCTCTCTCCGGGTTGGGAATGAGGTGCTTCCTATAGTGGAGGAATTTAAGTATCTTGGGGTTTTGTTCAGGAGTGAGAGAAGGAAGGAGTTTGATATCGTCAGCAAATCGGTGCAGCTTCTGCAGTATTTCATACTCTGTGCTGGTTTGTTGTGGTGAAGAGGGAGCTAAGCTGCAGGCAAAACTCTCTGTTTACCGGTCGGTCTATGTTCCTACCCTCAACTGTGGTCATGAACTTTGGGTAGTAACCGAAAGAATGAGATTTCAGATACAGGCGGTCAAAATGAGTTTTCTCTATAGGGTGTCTGGGTTGTTCTGGGCATGACCAACTGTGAGGAGACCTCAGGGAAGACCCAGGACATGCTGAAGAGACTGTCTCTTGGCAAGCCTGAGAACACTTTGGAAATCCTCCCAGAAGAGGTGGCTGTGGAAACAAAAGTCTGGGGTTCCCTGCTCAAACTGCTCCACCCGCGACCCGACTCTAGAACAAGTGGCAGAAAATGAATAGATGGAAGGATGGACTTATTTCACAAGTGGCATCCTATCACGTTATTACACTGGAATTCACTAAGCTCCTGAGAACAACCCATTCCTTCATAGATGTTTGTAGAAGCAGTCTGCATACATGGGTTCTTGATTTTATAAACCTGTGGTCATGGAAGTGATTGGAACACTTGAATTAAATGATTTGGATGGGTGAGTGAATACTTTTAGAAATATAGTGTATAAATGTTTTACCATCTTCTGGGAGTCAGTCATAAGGACCTCTGTTTTATACTGATTTAGTTTCAGCAGGTTTTCTGACATCCAGCATTAGATGTTATTTTGTGTCAAGCAGTGAAGTCAGCAATAACAGAAGTGATATCTGTGAAAATAAAGTTACAACCTTCATAACTGTTCATGTGTTTCTGCAGATGTTCAGCAGATTATACTGATTATAGAAGAAGCTCCTGAAGAATGGAGGCCCGGTGTGGACCAACAGGACCCAGGGACCCTCCACATAAAGGAGGAGGAGGAACTGTGGACCAGTCTTGATGTAGAGCAGCTCAGTGTGAAGAAGGAGGCTGATGACACCAGGTTTTCCTGCACTGCAGTTCCTTTGAAGAGCGAGGATGATGTAGAGAAACCTTTGATCTTACAGCTTCATCAGCACCAAGTGGAAGAGGGAGATCTTTCAACCAGCAGCTCAGCTGAACAGATGACAGCAGCAGCTGGTGGAGAGGTCTGTGGAGGAGCAGAAACTATCAGGAACCCAGATCTCTTTACTCATGATGATGAGTCCAGCTCTTCACAAACTGAAGTCAGTGAGGAAGGTGAAGATGATGAAGAATTACATGATCCTGACTTTCAGCTGAAAGACTTATCAGACCTTGGATCAGAACCTGAAGACAGTGACTGGAAGAAGAGCAGGGCTCCTGAGACAGGTGAAAACGGTATCAACAAGTCTCACAGCTTATCTGATCGTGGGAAACAATTTCACAAGACAAGTCATTCAAGAACAATGTCTTTAAGAGGTTTGGTGAATAAGAAACGTTTCAGAGAGAAGAAATCTAGAGGCTCAAACAAGAAAATCCAGCCAAAACAAAAAACATTTAGTTGTGATGACTGTGGAAAAAGATTTCATGGAAAGTCTAATCTAAACAGGCATATTAGAGTCCACACAGGAGAGAAACCATTTGCTTGTGGTGTTTGTGAAAAAAGCTTTTTATTCAAGTCAATTTTAAACACACACATGCGAATCCACACAGGAGAGAAATCATTTTTTTGTGATATTTGTGGTAAAAGGTTTAGACAAAAGTCGGATCTAAACTCACACAAAAAAATTCACACAGGACAGAAACCATTTGCTTGTGATGTTTGTGAAAAAAGGTTTATAATCAAATCAGCTTTAAACATACACATGAGACAACACACAGAAAAGAAACCATTTGCTTGTGGTGTTTGTGGAAAAAGTTTTGGACACAAGTCAGGTTTAAACTACCACTGGAAAGTCCACACAGGAGAGAAGCCATTTGCCTGTGGTGTTTGTGAAAAAAGGTATACACGAAAGTCATCTGTAGACGAACACATGAGAATCCACACAGGAGAGAAACCATTTGCTTGTGATGTTTGCAAAAAAAGGTTTATATTCAAGTCATCTTTAAACACACACATGAGAATCCACACAGGAGTGAAACCATTTGCTTGTGATGTTTGTGGTAAAGGGTATAGATATAAGTCAGCTTTAACCAGTCACATGAACTTCCACACAGGAGAGAAACCATTTGCCTGTGGTGTTTGTGAAAAATGGTATACACGAAAGTCATCTGTAGACGAACACATGAGAATCCACACAGGAGAGAAACCATTTGCTTGTGATGTTTGTGGAAAAGGTTTTTGGCAAAAGTCAGGTTTAAACTACCACAGGAAAGTCCACACAGGAGAGAAGCCATTTGCTTGTGATGTTTGTGAAAAAAGGTTTGGATGCAAGTCAACTTTAAAAACACACATGAGAATCCACACAGGAGATAAACCATTTGCTTGTGATCTTTGTGGACAAAGGTTTGCACACAAGGGAAATTTAAAAAAACACATAAGAATCCACACAGGAGAGAAACCATTTACCTGTGATGTTTGTGGAAAAAGGTCTGTAGACAAGTCATCTTTAAACACACACATGAAAATCCACTAAAGACAGAAACTTTTTGCTCCTTTAGAATGGAGGCCTTGTGTGGACCAACAGGACCCAGAGACCCTCCACATAAAGGAGGAAGGGGAAGAACAGTGGGCCAGACTTGATGTAGAGCAGCTCAGTGTGAAGCAGCTGAAAGACTTCTCAAACTCTAGATCAGAACCTGAAGACAGTGGAAAAACATTTTGTGGAAAGTCTGATCTAAACAAACACATGAGAGTTCACACAAGACAGAAACCATTTGCTTGTGATGTTTGTGGGAAAAGGTTTGGACGAAAGCCAGATTTAAACAAACACATGAGATCCCACACAGGAGAGAAACCATTTCCGTGTGACGTTTGTGGAAAAAGGTTTGGATACAGGTCAGGTTTAAACTACCACATGAAAATCCACACAGGACGGAAACCATTTCCTTGTCATGTTTGTGGAAAGATGTTTAGACAGAAGACAGCTTTAAACAGACACATGAGAATCCACACAGGACAGAGACAGCTGTGAATATCAAAACAGCTCCTAGCAACACTTAAGAGTCAGCCTTTTTATTAATACTATCCAAGAGCAGCACACACACACCAACCCCTCGCTCCTAGAGGGTCACCCGCCGCCCCATGAAGATCTTGGCATATGATAAAATAATAAATGTTTGTACGTGTTTATACGTTACCAACTCACTGCGGCTAGCAGAGATACCAAAGCCTTAACATCATCACCCTCCCCATGCGCTGCATCCACCCCAAAAATCCATTAACATTGTAATAAATGTGTATATAACAAAACGATTTGTACACTCAGTAATGCGTATGCATGCGCTAATGAGTCTGAAGCCTCATTTTTAGCAAACAGACACATCCGACGTGCATGCATAACCAGTGAGCGTAGAGAGAGCACGCCTCGAAAAACAATTTTCAACCAAGTCCAAACTAAAACAAATATCCGCATTTTCTAAATGCTCTCACCATGAACATTGTAACCAGGTGTTCTCTTCACCCTGCTGAGCAGCAGGTCATCAGAACCCGGCCTCACAGGGTCGGGAGGTCAGGTCAGAACCCAGTTTTGTTTTAGGGGAAAATCTCAAGTCAGACGGTTGACTGAGAGTTTGTGCTGTTGGCCAAATGACTTAAGCTGGTTGTAGTTTTGCATCAGTTTTCTGATTTTATTGTAGAAGAACCTAGAGCTGTTTATAGTTATACACAGTCTGTAAATTTGATTTTTTTTAAATGATGTGATGTTGCATTTTTTAAAGATTTATGTCCATGTTACAAAACTATCTTTAAAGTTTGCTTTGATTTTATGTAAAAATTGTAAGACAGAGTGTGAAATGTGCTGTTGTCTGTATTGTTTTGTGGTAATTAATTTGATTTTCTTTTTTTAAAGTGTAAATTACAAGTAAATCTTCCCAATTCCAACATTTTTTCCTCACATAGTCAAAATATACTATCGTGAATAGTGGCAATTATCACGAAGAGGAAACGGGTTCACAACATCCCGCTGGGAAACCTGCAGTGTTTACTGTCAGAACTGTATTCACCCCTGTTCTCATCAACACGTTTTTGTTTGACAAGAAGCCGTCTTATCTGACATGTACACGCGTTGAACATCATGGAAATCCATGAAGAACCTCAAGTGCTGATATTTCAAACACTGATCATTCTGTCAGTTCTGTAAAACAAGAAGTGTTTGATAAACGAATGATTCACCTGTAAAATAAACTATTAATGTCCAGCTGCATGTAGTGGCAGTATTTTTTTTTTATTTAAATTGTAAATTTACCAAACATAGGTTGTTTCTGTTTCTTTTGTTTGATCAAAGTCAAACAAAAATCGATGTGGCCGATGTTTCTCTTCCCAATATGTCAGATCTGCTGACGTGTTGCCGCCAATAGGCTCAGCCCGATGACGTATATTCTATTGACATGACACGCCGCTCTAAAGGCTCGGGTCAACAAAGGTACACAACAAGCAATGATAAAAAACAAAAGATACCAAATCAGCATTTTTCTGACATACTGACAAAATAAAAAATGATTTCAAAAGGATTGTGAACAATAAGAACAGTGACAAGCTTTTAGAAATAAAAACAAGTACAGAGATCAAACGAATGCATTACTGTTTTTTAAAGACGGCAAAATTTATCAGCTAATCTTTTTCCATTTTCAGCAGTTCCTGACCTTTGAACTGTAAAACCTCAATCAACTTCTGACAAACAGATTCTTTTTAAGATGAGAAGTGTAATGTGGTAACCTGTTTCTGCCTGATGATGTAGGAACTGTTAACTATGAGTTTTATGAACAGCAGTTACTTTAAAGCGTGTTTTTAACAGCTGCTTTTGCTTCCTCTGATGAGTCTCCATCTTTCCTTCATGTTGATCAAATTCAGTTTGCTGCCTGAAGGACACCTCATCAGTGGTCAGGGTGCACAGCTGGAAACATCTGGTGATTGTTGAGTCTTTACTTTCAGAGCATTCAGCCTGGCGATCCGTCAACAGATTCTAACCACCTGTTAAATGAAAATAAACAGATTATAGATGGGATTATAGACACTGTTGATTTTCTGATACCTTCTAAATTCTATCATCTGCATATTTAAAAAGGGAATTACACAAAACTTTAAATACAATAATAAAAGAACTTATTAAAATGAATTTATTTTCAAAGGTTTATAACACATTAAAAAAAAAAGTTGATTAACAGGGTCATTTGAATGTGTTTTGTGTAATATAAGGGATCACATTAAATAATATTTGTATATTGAGTAGATTTGTATTATAATATACAATGACATATATTTCTTAATTTTCATGTAATGAGCATCAAGATGTCACATTTATTGACCTACCTGCAAGTGATTCCAGCTTTGCTTTGAGCTCCTCAGTGATGAGATTCTTATCCTTCAGTTCTTCATAGCCTTGTTATTATATATAAGAAAACACTTATCGATGAAATGTTATGCTGCCCGGACATTTTCCGCGACGATTTATGAAGGAAAACAGCGCAATATCACACAATTACAATAATGCGGTGTCTATCTGATTTATGTCTAGTTCGTTACCTTACAACGTCTTGGCGCCACAGACAAAAATATCTGTTTTAGTGTCCATGATCTCCGCAGTTTTCTGTCCATCAGACACGCTGCACTCACTGCAGTTCTTCACCTAAACAGGTGGCGTCGCTGCGGAACAAGTAATACCGCTGCACAGCTGAAACAACACCAGAAGAAGAGTCATACCGGAAGTATATCCTCTTACGCTAGCGAAGCTGCGAAATTTAAACTATCCTTTTTAAGCATTCTGTAACATTTGCAGTAATTTCACCTTCTTGAGTTCGGCTCAATGAGTGTTAGGGGAAACTTTAGATAAACGGAAGCTCACAGAGATGTGGAGACAGAGGGGGTGAGTCGGAGAGGAGAACCGTAGGACTTCCGGTAGAGCCAGAAACAGTCAGAGTGAGACCTCTTACTTTTTTGGACTTTTTTGTTTTGAGAGGTTTTTGTTGGCAATTATTCCTTTGGACTGAACAAGGCGGATAAGGCGGAAAAACAAAAGTTATGGTTTTTACAAAAAAAATTTGGCAAGAAATAAAAATCAAGTTATATAACCAGGACTTGTAACAATTAAAATGTATAAAGTTTTTACAAATATGGTTTGATGAAAAAATTAAATGGAATATCCATATACAGAAAATAATACATAAATGCAAAAAAGCATTAAATATTACGAGATGTTTAGCTGGCAGTGACTGGGGAACAGATAGAGGAACATTAAAAAAGATATATACTGGATTAATCAGATCAAACATAGATTATGGAAGTTTAGTTTATGGGGCAGCTGCAAAAATACATTTAAGAAAGTTAGCCATCATTCAACATCAGGCACTAAGAATTTGCACAGGAGCTTTCAACACCACTCCAACAACAGCATTAGAAGTGGAAATGGGAGAACCCCCCTTAGACCTGAGAAGAACACAAATCATGTTAAACTACTGGCTGAATTTACAACGCAATAAACCGGATCATCCAACCCTTGACCTTTTAAATGAATGTTGGGAAAAGAAAAAAGAAAGACAGGATGTTTTGGATGGGTAATTAAAGAAAAAACAGAGGAATATAATATACATAATATAACTAAGTTCAAATCAACCAATGTCAATAATTCCACCCTGGATTTTACCAGAAGCTACAGTGGATTTGAAATTATTGGAAAGGAAAAAAGATCAGTGTATTATCAATTTACATACAGTACAAGAATACATAGACAGTTATTATCAATACATTCAAATATATACAGATGCATCAAAAACAATAGAGAAAAAAGGAGTTGCATTTATAATACCAGAATTTCAAATAAAAGTAGGTAAAATAATCAATAACAATCTATCAGTATATACAGGAGAAATGTTGGCAGTTCGATTAGCTATACAGTGGGTGGAAGAAGTAAAACCAATAAAAACAACAATATTATGTTCCGATTTAAGTTCAGTATTATTTAGTTTTAAAAACAGTCACTCAGATAGCAGACCAGACATTTTACTAGAAATAAGTCACACACTATTCAGAATATGAAGGATGGGATTAACTGTAGTATTTCTTTGGGTACCAGCACCCATAGGGGTAAGTGGAAATGAGAAGGCAGATAAAATGGCGAAAAAGGCAACACAAATTGACATAAATTTTGCAGTTAAAACAAGTAAATCTGAAATAAGAAGTACAATCAAAGAAAGGCTGAAGAAAGAATGGCAGAAGAGATGGGAGAGAGATAAAAAAGGAAGGTTTTTTTTTAAGATTCAAAGGGTGGTAGGAGAAACGAGAGCTGGAAGAAGAAGCAGAAAAGAAGAAAGAGTAATAACAAGACTTAGATTTATACAGGACTTAATTACACACTTTTTACAATATGCAAACATAGCACAGGGAAATGTGACTATTGTGGACAGAATGAAACAGCAGAACACGTTATAATGGAATGTCAGAAATATGAACAAGAAAGAAGAGTTATGATAAAACAGTTTAAAAATATTAAGGAAAAACTGAATGTAATAGACACACTGCAAAGGAACATGGGGAGCAAACATATACAAATTATAATAAGATTTTTGAAAAAAAAACAAAACTGTAAAACATACAGAAATAAGCAATAGGACTTAAATCATCTCAAACCACACTCCATACCATTAGGTGGCGGTAATGCACACCTCAAGTTTCTTGCCAACCGCCATTAAACTCCACAAGAAGAAGAAGACGATATGGAGACAGCGAGCTAAACGACAACTCGTAGCGGAAAGCAGGGGTACTTCCGGGTTAGCGAATCAGCGCGCCGAGTTCAACTAGTTGTCGGCTTTTTGACTCTTCGGCAGTATTGTGTTTGGAAAAGGCGGATTGGCATAAACTGGTATGTGAATGGTTTGGATGGAAATGGAGGTAGGAAATGGGAAAGACGGAGAGGATGAAGGGTGGATGTTAGCAGGAAGAGCAAGAGGACGTGGAAAAAGCAAGAAAGATGAAGGGAAAGGGTTTGGTGATAGCCAAGGTAGCAAACGGGAATTGGAAGGTAGTAGTTCGGATGAAGAAAGGATAGTCAGGAGAAAAGTTACGAAGGAGGAGTTTAAAGTAATAATAAAACTGAAAAATGAAGGACAGGGTGCAGTAAGCCCTATTGAGGTATCTAAAGAAGTTAAAAAGAAAATAGGTGATGTAGAAATGGTAAAGATCTTGAGAGATGGAAATTTGTTGGTAGTCTGTAAAGATTTGGAACAAAAAAACAAGGCTTTAAAGGTGGAAAATATTTGCAGGAGAAATGTGTGGGAGAATAAAGTAATGGGAGAAAATAAAAAAAATAGAGGGGTGATTTATGGAATCCCTATTGATGAGGATCTGGATAAAATAAAGAAAAATGTGGTAGGAGTGAAAGTAAGCAAACTGGAAAGACTACTTAGAATAGTGGAGGGAAGAAGAGAGAAAAGTTTGTCAATACTCATTGAATTTGAAGAACATGAGTTGCCAAAAAATATCAAAATAGGATACATGAGTTATCAGGTCAGGCCTTATATTCCTCCACCACTTCGGTGCTTTAAATGCCAAAGATATGGTCATATAGCAGCAGTGTGCAAAGGAAAGCAGAGATGCCCAAAGTGTGGGGAAGATCATAGATTTGAGGAATGCAAAGAAGAAACACAAGAGAAGTGTTGTAATTGTGGGGGAAATCATAGAGTAACATATGGAGGGTGTGAGGTAAGGAAGAGAGCAAAAGAAATCACACAGATTAAAACTACTAAGAACATAAGCTATGCAGAAGCAGTTAAAAATGTGAAGGAACAAAACAAAGAGAGGGAACAAACAACGAGTCAAAATATACAGCAAAGTAAGGTGCAGGTAGATGAAAATGAAACATTATCAATAGAAAAATTAATACTATTTGTAGCTTATGTAATCAACTGCACTGATCAAGCAAAGCATAAAACGGAAAAAATTAAGATCATAGTGAGAGGAGCTGAAAAGTTCTTGGGCTTTAAAGAAGGGTCATGGGAGAATATAAAGAAAAAACTGGAGGTAGATGGAAGACTGGGAGTGACAGGTGAAAATATTTCATGATATTACTACATTGGAATGCTAGGAGTTTAGTTGCAAATGGACAAGAATTGAAAGGATATATTGAAGAGATTGCAGAAAAACCAGAAATCATATGTATTCAGGAGACATGGTTAAAGACAAGATTAGAGTTTGTGATAAAGGGATATGTTAGTGTAAGAAGGGATCGTCAAGAGGGGAATGGAGGAGGGTGTGGAATATTTATTAAACAAGACATACAATATAAGCTATTAGGAAAAGGGGAGAAATTAGAATATATAGTAATTGAAGTGTGGGAGGAACAGGAAAAATTCAGAATAATAAATTTTTATAATTCCTGTAAGACATTATTGGTTGAAGAAATGGGGGAGATAATTGAATATTTGGAGGGGAAAGTGATTTGGTGTGGCGATTTTAATGCAAATAGTACAGTGTGGGGTAAAAGTAATGATAAAAATGGGCAAGTTTTAGAAGAAGTAATGGAAATGAAGAATTTAGTTTGTATTAATGATGGAAGGGGGACAAGGATCAACATAAGGACAGGGATGGAATCAAATATTGATTTAACAATAGTTTCAAATATAATGGCGGGAATTTGTGAGTGGAATGTGGATAAAACAACGACAATAGGGAGTGATCATTATCCCATTATAGTAAGAATTGGATTAAAGTTAAATAGTAAAAATATAAAGGTGGGGGAAAGATATAATTTCAACAAAGCAGATTGGAATAAATTCAGATATGTGAGTCAAGTAAACCTAGAAAGAGTAAATATGGATGTGCATATAGATGAGTTAAATTCAATAATTTCAAAAATAATAATAGAAGCAGCAGATGTCTCTATTAAAAAAATTAGATATCTGAAGGATAAGAAAATTGTGCCATGGTGGACAAATGAATGTAAAGAAGCAATAAAGTTGAGAAATAAAGCATTTAAGGTACTAAAACAAAACCCAATCTATAAGAATTTAATTGAATATAAAAGTAAACAAGCTATAGCAAGGAGAACTGTAAAAAATGCAAAAAGAGAATATTGGAGAAACTTTTGTGGGACAATAGGGAGAGAAACAAAGATAGAGAAAGTTTGGAGAATGATTAAAAGAATGAATGGTAAAAAGAGGGAATTTGATTATCCTGTACTGAAAATAGAAGATACTGACATCATAAGAGATGAAGATAAAGTTGAAGTATTGGCTAAAACATTTAATAAAATTCATAGTTCAAATAATATTGATGTAGAAGGAAGAAAAGGAAGAGAAGATACAAAACTTAAATATAAAGAAATAATGAAGGAGGATGAAGAAGTAAATAATTTAATGAATGTGGAATTTACAAAAACAGAGTTAAATTATGTACTCAAGAAGATAAAAAATACAGCGCCAGGAAAAGATCAAATTTGGTATAAAATGATACAGCAACTCAATGGAAAATCTAAGGATATAATATTAAAATTGTATAATAAAATTTGGGAGGCAGGAAAATTACCAATGAAATGGAAAGAATCCATAATTATACCCATAGCTAAACCAGGAAAAGATAACTCAAAACCAGGAAATTATAGGCCAATAGCTCTAACGTCAAATCTATGTAAAATAATGGAAAAAATGATTAATAATAGAATAGTGCATTATTTAAATAAGGAAGGATATTTATCAAAATATCAAAGTGGGTTTCGAAAAGGAAGGAGTACAAGTGATCCAACAATATATCTAGAATATGAAATTAGAAAAGCACAAGTAAATAAAGAAAGTGTGGTGGCAGTGTTCTTTGATATTGAAAAAGCATATGATATGATGTGGGTAGAGGGATTGTTAATCAAATTATACAAAATGGGAATCAAGGGAAAGATATTTAATTGGATTAAAGATTTTTTGGCAAATAGGAAATTACAAGTTAGAATTGGTGAGGTTGTATCAGGAAAGTATGTAGTAGAGAATGGAACACCGCAAGGAAGTATTATAAGTCCTGTATTATTTTCAATAATGATAAATGATGTATTTAAAGATCTTGGACAGGACATGGGATGTTCACTTTTTGCGGATGATGGAGCCGTTTGGAAGAGGGGGAAGAATGTTGAATTTTGTGTAAAGAAATTACAGGAAGAAATTTATAAAATAGAAAAGTGGGCATTTCAATGGGGATTTAAATTTTCAGTTGAAAAGTCAAAGGTAATGTTATTTACCCAGAAAAAAACAAATAAAGAAATAAAATTAACATTATATAACCAAGAGTTGGAGCAGGTAAAATGTATAAAATTTTTAGGAGTATGGTTTGATGAAAAATTAATATGGAAGGAACACATACAAAAAATAGTGGATAAGTGTAAGAAAATCTTGAATATTATGAGATGCTTAGTAGGTAGTGATTGGGGAGCAGATAGGAAATCTCTAAAGCATATTTATGTAGGAATGATTAGAGCCAATATAGATTTTGGGTGTATAGTATATGGATCAGCTGCTAAAGCACATCTGCTTAAAATAGATAATATCCAACATCAGGCTTTGAGATTATGTACAGGTGCATTTAAAACAACACCAACAGCAGCATTAGAAGTTGAAATGGGAGAAATGCCATTAGACTTAAGAAGAACATATTTGGAAATTAGTTATTGGTTGAATCTTCAAGGAAATGGTTATGACCATCCAAATCTGGAGATATTAAGGCCATGTTGGGAAAAAGAAAAGAAAGAAATGAGGAGTTTTGGATGGATGATAGAAAAGAAACTGAAAGAGTTTAAGATGGATAAAATAGAAATTAGTCAATCAATAATAACATCAATCATTCCACCATGGGTACTACCAGAAGTAAAAGTAGATATGGAGTTAATGGAAAAGAGACAAGATATATGTAGTAGTATGGATAGTAATTCAGTACAAATACATTTAAATAATTATTATAAATATTTGCAAATTTATACGGATGCATCAAAAATAAATGAGAAAGTAGGAATAGCATATGTAGTTCCAGAATTCAACATTAAAATAGGAAAACGATTAACAGATAATTTGTCAGTATATACAGGAGAAATGATGGCGATATTATTAGCCTTACAATGGGTAGAGGAAATAAGACCAATTAAAACAATAATATGTTCGGATTCAAGCTCTGTATTATTGAGTCTAAAAAATAATCAAACAGATAGTAGAACAGATATATTAATGGAAATAATGCATACAGTTTTTAGAATTCAGAAGATGGGTTTGGTTGTGGTATTTGTGTGGGTACCAGCACATATAGGAGTGCTGGGAAATGAGATGGCAGACAGAATGGCAAAGAGGGAAATTAAGAATCCAATCAGTATCATAGTTAAAATAAGTAAGTCTGAAGGAAGGAGTATTGTTAAGGAAAAATTGATGAAAACATGGCAAAATAGGTGGGATAGGGGGAAAACAGGAAGATGGTTTCACGAAATTCAGAAGATGGTAGGAGAAAGAAGCCATGGACGAAGAAATAGGAAGGAAGAGAGAGTGATAACAAGATTGAGATTTGGGCATTCAGGACTTAACTTTTCACTTTTCAAAATTATAAAGCATAAAACTGGAAAATGTGAATATTGTGGAGAAGATGAAACAATAAAACATTGTATTTTGGAATGTAATAAGTATGAAAATGAGAGAAGGGCTATGAGGAGAGAATTTGAAAGAATAAAGGAAAAGTTTGATCTAATAGATATTCTGAGGAAGAATATGGGGAGTAAGCAGATACAGATAATTATGCAATTTTTAAAGAGAACTAAACTGTTTCAAAGAATATAATTATAATAAAAGTATAAATGTGAATATATACATAATAAAGGGGAGTAAGATATAAAGATGATTAAAGGAGATTATGGGTTTGAATAAATATAGATATTTGTGAGTATAAGGTAGGGAAAATGTCTAAGAAAATAGCATAATATAGGTGTAGGTTATTATTTAGTCCATGTTGAACCACACTCCATACTGGTAGGTGGCGGTAATGCTGCTAAAAGTTTGTTGCCAACCGCCATTAAAAACTAAAAAGAAGAAGAAGAAGAAGACAACTCGTAGCGGCAGTGGAAGAAATGTCCGGGTTTCTGGAAACATCATCCGCAGATTTCATAGAACAACTGCAACAAAACAAAATCCTCTCTGCTGCTTTCAACCCCAGAGTTCGACTGCGCAGATTAGGTTTGTTTATACATAATTCTTCTGTTAAGTGTGATTATGTTAGTTAGTTTGTTGTAGCTATGTGATTTAGCATCTTTCGAGGAACGTGTGTGTTGTAGCCCACATGCTTTTGTACTGTGGCCGCTTTTCACCCATGTAGAGACCAGACGTCCCCGATTTCCGATGAGAGTCCTTGTTTTGGACGGCCTTTCCCCGGAAACGTCCTCGATTTTCGCGTTTTATGAATGCGTGCCGACTGTTATTACGGCAGCAGGGTACAAAGCGCGAGTGAGCATGTTGCGCCCAACAGCAGCTTTTACGGTAGCTGCTCGCGCTTCTGTTAACCGTTAACTTAACGTTACAGACAGAGAAGAAGAGCTGAGTAGTGATTGGAACAGTTCTTTTGAGTGTACTGAACCCATAGAATCAGTTCATTAAAATGATTTGTTCACCGAATCCTTCAGTTCACGTAGTATATTCGTGCAGTGGGCGAGTGAGTGACACAGCGCCACTTCCATCACAGTACTAAGCAAACGAATCTCTCCTCAGCGGCAGTTCTGTGTGTGCGCATGCGCGAACCATCAGTATGTTTAATGAACGAATCACCCCCAGAGAATGAATGAATCCCTCCCCTGCCCCCTCTGACAGACTCCTCTCTCTGTGTAGCCGAAGTTTATGAGTCACACAAAACTACAACAGCAAGCAGCACGTTCACTAAGCGTAAACGAGAGTCCTATTTATCTCTTATTAATATTATTGTTAAGGCTTTATTGAGGACGTAGAGCATCTGATCTATCCTCCTGACTACCGATATTTGAAATTTGTCCTCTGTGAAGGACATTTGTAAACCTTAATATCTCTAACTCACTTCATAGTACTTAATTAATTCTTTTTTTATATCTACAAAAGACATTTGGGGCTTTTCAATGGTACCAAATGAGAAAGGTGGGGCTAATTACCTTACAAAGATTGGGGATTTGTAAAAAAAAAAAAAAAAAATGATGATTAGACTATTTTTTTTCCTGGTAGTCGGGAGACTATAGGAAAGATGGAAATAAAAATTGCAGAGTTTATCCATTAATGTAATAAAAGAAAGGCAGGGAGATTAAAAAAATAAATGCATAACAAGTTCAAACAGCTTCAAACTTATTTATATGAAACAAGTTTTGATACAAAAGTAGTTTAACTGCAAATCAGCTTTATAATATTGATTTTTTTTTTTTGAACAAGAATAAATTCATTCTTGTTTTTAAAAATAATTACTGCTGCATGTTACATAATCATTCAGATCTGGCAAAAAGAAAAGTTAAAATTAAAACCCTATGAAAATTTGTACTCCTATTACGCTCATATTTATGCTTTTTTTCAGGTGATAAAAAGCTATAACCAGCTTAGATGACTCTTTGCTACAAGTTTACTTTGTTCCATGAAAGAACCGACTGAAAGCTTGATATTTTTTACCATCTTCTGGGAGTCAGTCATAAGGACTTCTGTTTTATGCTGACTTAGTTTCAGCAGGTTTTCCGACATCCAACATTAGATGTTGTTTTGAGTCGAGCAGTGAACTCAACAATAACAGAAGTGATGTATGTGTGAATCTAAAGTTATAACTGTCCTTAATGTTCATGTATTTCAGTGCTCCCTGCAGATGTTCGGCAGACGGAGCTGATTAAAGAAGAAGCTCCTGAAGAATGGAGGCCTGGTGTGGTCCAACAGGACCAGCAGGACCCAGGGACCCTCCACATAAAGGAGGAGGAGGAACTGTGGACCAGTCTTGATGTAGAGCAGCTCAGTGTGAAGGAGGAGGCTGATGACACAAAGTTTTCCTGCACTGCAGTTCTTTTGAAGAGTGAGGATGATGAAGAGAAACCTTTCTTCTTACAGCTTCATCAGCACCAAGTTAAAGATGGAGATCTTCCAACCAGCAGCTCAGCTGACCAGATGACAGCAGCAACTGGTGGAGAGGACTGTGGAGGAGCAGAAACTACCAGGAACCCAGATCTATATATTCATGATGATGATGATTCCAGCCCTTCAGAGACTGAAAACTCAGGTAGACTATGACTAAGACATGCATCTTAATGACTGGTCACAGATTGTGAATGGAGGAAACAGGAAAGAGGATAATGGTTTGAAATGAACTCAAATTAGCAAACAAAGTTTAGAGAAAATTAGCTCAGATGAAGGAAGCACTGTAGTTTGTAAAAAAATATGTCAGAATAAATTTAAATAATCCTACAATTCAAAGATGACGATAAAATCATACAGTTAAGCTCACTAACATTGTCGAGGGAACTAAGAAATAAGGTTGGGGAAGTCCATTTTGCTAGTATTAGAGTTGGGAATTTATTTGTTGTGAAAATTGAAAAGCAGCTAAACAAATAATCACGATAATATCTGCAGAAACAATGTGAGAGAGATGTGGATTATTGGAGAGAGCAAACTAACAATGGGAGTGAATACGGGGATTTTAATAGACAAAGACTTGGAGAAGCTTAAACTGAGTATTTGTTAGCTGGTGGGATTCAAGAGGCATCTGATGGGTACCAGTGGGCCAAGTGGGCTACAGCCATGGCTGTTGCTGAGGCAAAGGCTGGGTGTGGCAGGAGTTCGGTGAGGCCTTGGGTAGAGACTCTCGATCGGCTCTGAGAAGATTCTGGCAAACGTTTGGGCGGCTGAAGCAGGGGAAGCAGCACTTTACTAACACGCAGGGTTTCCCCCAGAAAAGAGGTTAAGCCCGGTGGTAGGTGGCCGATCGCTGGCCGACCGTGATTTAGTAAAAAAAAAAAAAGGTTTAAAGTTGACAGGAAAGTTGAAAATATGGCTATTTATCATGTGATATTGTAAGATATTTGTGCCAAATATTTACACAACTACAGTTTCACAAAAAGGCACTTTTGAAATACTTTTTTAAACAAAAATACAATTAAAATAAATACAAATTGTTTGCACCTAATTTAAGTCACATTTACAAATAAATTAAATCAGCATAAATGAAAAAGTGCAAACAAGGCACCAACACAACTCACTCAACTCAACACACTCATGTCAAGGCCAATGAATAACAACAGAGAACTCTGAAAAATAGAGAGATGCTGTACTGTGCTTTTTGTGGCACAGGCTGCATGTGGGATCACTACATGTAACAACAAAACAAAGCATATCTAATGCTTAATCTATTTGCATAATTATACTGGTAAACAAGGATAAATTAGCACGAGTCAAATTAATATTTTCACTAAGTACAAAACATGCTTACCATATAGGATCTTGTAAAGCCACCTGCTGAATTTCGGCTCAACTAACCGTTTTTGGTTAAACTCGATAATGTTTATTGCTAACTCCAGGTAGCTGCAGGCGGCTCGGCCTCAGGGCTCATTAGAGTCCCGCAGGGCTCCACGGGCAGGCCGGGGTGGAGGCGTTTATACTTGACGCTTACGTCGGAGCAGTTTTCTCCGTAAAGACGGGGCAGTACGCTACGTAACCAGTGGAAATACGGTAAAAAAGAGAGCAGATGGTTGTCACATCAAATATGGCTGCACGTATTCAGGAGGAGGAGGTGTTGTGTTTCTGGCTGTGATACAGAGATGTTTAAACTTAAAGCATTCAGTTTGACTTTCATTGATTCATTTACTTATTTGCTTTGGTTGTGATTCGCCCATCATAGAACTAATATTTCTATAAACACTCCTTTCATCGGCTGCAGCAATAATCTCCTTCCCTGAGTTTTGAGCCGTTTGATTATCTTTGTGATCTCTCACAGAGGGATCATATAAATGCTGATACAGGCGAACTAGCTCCACTAGAGTGCGGCCCGCAGTGCGCGGTCTGGGCCAAGTTACAAAAGGTGCACTGCGCGGGACCTTCGCGCAGGGGTGGGGACAGTGCGATTGCTACACTGTTGGTGCGCGCACCCTTGCGCGGTAAGCTAGATAAAGGTAGCCGTTTTGGTAGTGCGGGTGGAAAAAAAGGTGTATAAAAAAATTACGTATTTATAATAAACAAGTGGAGCATAGCCTGGTGGCAGGGGCAGCAAAGCCTGGCGGCACGCCAGGCTTATGATACACCGGGGGAAACCCTGAACACTGTATAGTAGAGGTGGGGTGCTGCTGACCTCAACCACTGATATTGTCAGGTAGTGGAAGGAATATTTGAAGGACCTTCTCAATCCCATGAACACCTAGTTTCAGCAGGTTTTCTTACATCCAGCATTAGATGTTGTTTTGAGTCAAGCAGTGAACTATGTGAAAAATAAAGTTTCAACCTTTATAACTGTTTATGTGTTTCTGCAGATGTTCAGCAGATTATACTGATTATAGAAGAAGCTCCTGAAGAATGGAGGCCCGGTGTGGACCAACAGAACCCAGAGACCGTCAACATAAAGGAGGAAGAGGAGGAACTGTGGACCAGTCTTCATGTAGAGCAGCTCAGTGTGAAGGAGGAGGCTGATGACACCAGGTTTTCCTGCACTGCAGATCCTTTGAAGAGTGAGGATGATGAAGAGAAACCTTTGTTCTTACAGCTTCATCAGCACCAAGTGGAGGAGGGAGATCTTCCAACCAGCAGCTCAGCTGACCAGATGACAGCAGCAACTGGTGGAGAGGACTGTGGAGGAGCAGAAACTATCAGGAACCCAGATCTCTCTACTCATGATGATGAGTCCAGCTCTTCACAGACTGAAGTCAGTGAGGAAGGTGAAGATGATGAAAAATTACATGATCCTGACTTTCATTCCAAAGACTTATCAGACTCTGGATCAGATCCTGAAGACAGTGACTGGATGAAGTCTGAGACAGGTAAAAACAGTATCAACAAGTCTCACAGTTTATCTGATCGTGGGAAGCAATTTCACACAACACGTCATTCAAGAACAATGTCTTTAAGAGGTTTGGTGAATAAGAAATGTTTTAGAGAGAAGAAATCTAGAGGCTCAAACAAGAAAATCCAGCCAAGACAAACAACGTTTAGTTGTGATGAGTGTGGAAAAAAATTCTGTGGAAAGTCTGATCTAAAAAAACACATGAGAGTTCACACAAGACAGAAACCATTTGCTTGTGATGTTTGTAAAAAAAGGTTCTGTCATAAGTCAGTTTTAAACACTCATGTTAGAATCCACACAGGAGAGAAACCATTTGCTTGTGATGTTTGTGGGAAAAGGTTTGGACAAAAGTCAGGTCTAAACACTCATGTTAGAATCCACACAGGAGAGAAACCATTTGTTTGTGATGTTTGTGGAAAACGTTTTGGACAAAAGGTAGATTTAAACACTCATGTTAGAATCCACACAGGAGAGAAACCATTTGTTTGTGATGTTTGTGGAAAACGTTTTGGACACAAGTCAGGTTTAAACTACCACATGAAAGTCCACACAGAAGAAAGACCATTTTCTTGTGATGTTTGTAAAAAAAGGTTTTTATCCAAGTCAAATTTAAAAGTACACATGAGTGTCCACACAGGAGAAAAATCCTTTTCTTGTGAAATTTGTGGTAAAAGGTACGGACAAAAGTCGAGTCTAAGCTCACACAAAAAAATTCACATGGGAGAGAAACCATTTGCTTGTGATGTTTGTGAAAAAAGGTTTATACTCAAGTCAACTTTAAACCAACACATGAGAATCCACACAGGAGAGAAACCATTTCAGTGTGATGTTTGTAGAAAAAGGTTCAGATGGAAGGCAGATTTAAACAATCACATGAGAATCCACACAGAACAAACATTTGCTTGTGGTATTTGTAAAAAAAGCTTTTTATCCGAGTCAAATTTAAAAGTACACATGAGTATCCACACAGGAGAAAAATCATTTTCTTGTGAAATTTGTGGTAAAAGGTACGGACTAAAGTCGAGTCTACGCTCACACAAAAAAATTCACATGGGACAGAAACCATTTGCTTGTGATGTTTGTGAAAAAATGTTTATACTCAAATCATCTTTTAACAAACATATGAGAATCCACATAGGAGAGAAACCATTTCCATGTGATGTTTGTGGAAAAAGGTTTGGATACAGGTCAGGTTTAAACTACCACATGAAAATCCACACAGGAGAGAAACCATTTGCTTGTGGTGTTTGTGAAAAAAGCTTTTTAGTCAAGTCAATTTTAAACACACACATGAGAATCCACACAGGAGAAAAATCCTTTTCTTGTGAAATTTGTGGTAAAAGGTACAGACAAAAGTCGAGTCTAAGCTCACACAAAAAAATTCACACGGGACAGAAACCATTTGCTTGTGATGTCTGTGAAAAAAGGTTTATCATCAAATCAGCTTTAAACATACACATGAGAAGCCACACAGGAGAGAAGCCATTTTCTTGTGGTGTTTGTGAAAAAAAGTTTGCACTCAAATCATCTTTAAACAAACATATGAGAATCCACACAGGAGAGAAACTATTTGCTTGTGATGTTTGTGGAAAAAGGTTCAGATGGAAGTCAGATTTTAACAATCACATTAGAATCCACTCAGGAGAGAATCTATTTTCTTGCGGTGTTTGTGAAAAAAAGTTTGCACTCAAATCATCTTTAAACAAACATATGAGAATCCACACAGTAGAGAAACCATTTGCTTGTGATGTTTGTGGAAAAAGGTTCAGGTGGAAGTCAGATTTTAACAATCACATTAGAATCCACACAGAAGAAAAACCATTTGCTGGTGATGTTTGTGAAAAAAAGATTTAAATACAAGACGTATTTAAACTACGACATGAAAGTCCACACAGAACGCAAACCATTTGCTTGTGATGTTTGCAAAAAAGGTTTATAGTCAAGTCATCTTTAAGAGCACACATGAGAATCCACACTGAGAAACCATTTGCTTGTCATGTTTGTGGAAAAATATTTAAACGAAAGCCAGCTTTAAACAAACACATGAAAATCCACACAGGACAGAGACGGCTGTGAATATTAAAATATGTCCCAGCAACAAAAATCCATTAACATTGTAATAAATGTGTATAGAACATAATGATTTGTACGCTCAGTAATGCGTATGCATGCGCTAATGCGTCTGAAGCCTCATTTTTAACAAACAGACACATCCGACGTGCATGCATAACCAATCACCCGTGAGCGTAGAGAGAGCACGCACCAAAAATCAATTTTCAACCAAGTCCAAACTAAAACAAATATCCGCATTTGCTAAATGCTCTCACCATGAACATTGTAACCAGGTGCTCTCTTCAATCTGCTGAGCAGCAGGTCATCAGAACCCGGCCTCACAGGGTCAGGAGGTCGGTCAGAACTGAGTTTTGGTTTAGTGGAAAATATCAAGTCAGATGGTTGACTGAGAGTTTGTGCTGTTGACCAAATGACTTAAGCTGGTTGTAGTTTTGCATAGTCTGTAAATTAGATTTTTTTTTTTTAAATGATGTGAACTATAAAATACCTTTGAATCTCTACCTTTCTGTGCCTCTTAAAGTTCCCTTTTGTGACATATTTGTTTTTTACTAGAAAATAATGTTTAACTGTTTTATAAACTTATTTTTTCAGAAGCTACCTGAGGCAGGATTCCTATAAACTAAACTGCAATAACTGAGAGATGCAAAAAGTATTAGAAGTTAAAGGGATAGTTCAGATCTTTTGACGTGGGCACTTATAGTCCTGCTGACCACTAAAGTCACTTTTACACAGTCACGTTCACACATACACACCAATAAGCAGCTTGAGGGCAACCTGGGGTTCATCATCTTTTCCAAGGGTACTTGTGTTCTGAACTATCCCTTTAATATTTTCTTGGATTTTTTAAAGATTTATGTCCATGTTACAAAACTATCTTTAAAGTTTGCTTTGATTTTATGTAAAAATTGTAAGACAGAGTGTGAAATGTGCTGTTGTCTGTATTGTTTTGTGGTAATGTTGTAATTAATTTGATTTTCTTTTTTAAAGTGTAAATTACAAGTAAATCTTCCCAATACCAACATTTTTTCCTCACATAGTCAAAATATACTATCGTGAATAGAACATCCTGGCATTTCTGTTGTGATCAGCAGCAATGGCAATTATCACGAAGAGGAAACGGGATCACAACATCCTGCTGGGAAACCTGCAGTGTTTACTGTCAGAACTGTATTCACCCCTGTTCTCATCAACACGTTTTTGTTTGACAAGAAGCCGTCTTATCTGACATGTACACGCGTTGGACATCATGGAAATCCATGAAGAACCTCAAGTGCTGATATTTCAAACACTGATCATTCTGTCAGTTCTGTAAAACAAGAAGTGTTTGATAAACGAATGATTCACCTTAATGTGCAGCTGCATGTCGTAGTAGTATATTTTTATTTAAACTGTAAATTTATCAAACATAAGTTGTTTTTTTGTTTGGAGATAGCTGTATAAGACACATTTTAAAATTTTAGCTAGATTTTAATACCATGCACCATTTTTATGAGTATTTTTAATGATAATGTACATGTGTGATGATATATTGTGACTTTTTACATTTTTTAAGTTTATATAAATAATTTTCAATTTTTCACCAACTGTGCGAGTTGAGCAAACTCTTTTTTTTTTAATTAAAGGCCTTTGTTTTAGCTGGGGAGAGGATCAGGAGGAGGGATTTGATTCTATGTGGGAGGGCAGTTTTATGAATCCTCTTTCTACTCTGTATTTAACCAAATAACCTCTAGAGAGCGCCATTTCTTCATTCATTGAGCCCCTCAAACCACTTTTCAGAGCACATCCTGTTGTACTTCCTATTTACTCACCTGGTTGTTCAGCCATGCAGGATTAAACTGCACATCTCTGCACAAAGTCGGGAATGTAGGCTTTGTCATTATAAAGTGTTTTAAAGTGTGTTTTATGACTTATGGCTTGTTATTTACACCAAGAAATAAGTTGTGACAAATGTCAGTAATGAATACTGCATGAAACCGCTTTAAGCTTTATGTATACTTTATATAGATACACATATTGTGACCAACAACTTTTACAGAGAATAAAAAAGTTAATACATCTATACTGCCCCCACTCCCTTTCTCTCCACACACACACACACACATACAGACACTCACAGGGCTGTAGAAAATAAAAAATGTGCCCTGACCACAAGGCTTTTTTTGTATTTTACAATCGCATAGAAAACTATTGGTGTTTTTGACATCAATTATATTATCATCATTTTATCATAGTCATCATCATCCTTAACATATCTACTATAATCTTTATTATTATCATAAATAAAACCATCTGTCTTTTATCAGTCATGGCTTTTGAGCGATTTTGTCACAGTTATTGACCTATATTCTCTTCATCAATATCAAAGATCTTGAAATAATTCTGTTTAAGGCTTTTTGCAAAGAAGACCCCAAACTTCATCAGATGCAAACTTGTTACACAAAGTGTGCATATTACAAGAAAGAGACAAAAACTTATACAAGATATATACAAACATAACTTAATATGTTGTTAAACATTTACAGGGAGGAATAAACCATTTCACAAAGGAAAAATAAATACACAAATTATACTTGAATATTAGGTTGTAAAGAGGGGACACAAAAGCAAGCAGGGGTCTTTAAGAGTACAAACCGAATGCAAACAGATCACAACAATACATCAAGCTTAACTAGAGAGAAATAAAAACTGGGGAAAAAAGCTTAATCAGACTGGTACCTATTGAGCTGCTGCAGAGCAATAAATCAAACCCAGCTTTAAGACTGAAAAGACTTCCTGAAATAAAAAGTGCTTTAAAAAAATTCTAATCCTTAAGATCTTTAAGAAATCGATTCTTATTTTGGGACTTTAATTTTTTACTGTGAGCTTTTAAAGCTTGTTAATGTTTTTGAGTAAAATTAATATTGCAATGGTAAATAATAATGAATTATCAGAGCGATCAAACTCCAAAGCATGAATTCCTCTCACACAACAATCCTGAACACATGTGTATTGGAGCACATACAAGGTTTTCGCCTGTGCCCCTGACCTTGAAATCAATAGGGATCATCCCAGACCCATGAGGTCCAGCTGTGCAGTTGGACATTCCTACTTGCATTTTGTTGATAAACAATGAATTTTTTAGTTGAACAATGAATCTTTTAGTTGGTCAATAATACCAGATGTGGACTTTTAAAGTTTGGAAATGTTATTTTAGTCTGTTTGATCTTCATTTTTTATACTATGATTGTTCTTTCTGACAACAGTTTGGTTTATAATGAATACAGTTATTATTTATTCCTCATCAGCCTCACATGAACAGCCGGTAAGTGGAAGGATGTCAAGAAAAAAATGTTCTTACTGCTCTTAAGCTCAACATTCCCAACTACTGAGGCTACTTAAAATTAAAAGCCCTTCAAGCTTTCATAGTAAAGCCATAACAAATTGGTGCTGACAGCAACTGGTTACCAAATATGTACAAAATATTCCACTTTCTGAACTCTGTATCACGTTGTGTGTTTTGCACAGCGGTGGAACAGGGACCCATCAGGGTGAAATGAAACTCTGCGTACAGCAACTTAAACAACGTGAGTTTGTCAGGCTTTAACCAGTTGCTCTTTTGCTGCATTTGATCTCTTGGTGAGAACTTTGCCCAGTCAAGAAGTTCTGAAATCTAAGGATTAAAACTTTAAGTCCAAAAGAAAACCAGGTTAAATTTGAAGCCTCAGCGAAAGCACCATTGCCCTTCAGCTAAAATAAACAAGTATGCACATTTTAAAAAAAATCTTTGCTTCACACACACAAATAAATGAAATCAGCCCAGCTGACTCAAGATTGTAATCCTCTGTTATGAACCTAAATCTTTTTTTTTTTTTTTTTTCTGAGGTTACTCTGAGCAGGGCACCTGGAGAGAAAAATTCAGCACCAGAATGAGATGAAGCTCCGGTCCAGCTGAGATTTTACTGCACTGACTGAACTACCGTGCTTTAAATGTGTCCGTCTTTCTCCTCTTTCCACCCCCATGCTGACAGTCATCCATCTAAACTCTGATTATTTTTTTTTTTCCCATAAAGCACAGTGGAGGGAACACTTGCACCTCTCATGCACACATATCCTAGATGCTGCACAAAAGAAAATACACAAACACAAATATATTGGCTTATATTAACTCACATGCATGCATGTGCACCTGAAACACAGCAGTTGTGCTTTAAGGAGACACAGAAACATGTTATGATCATGAGTGGGGAGATGGAGGAGGGTGGATGAGATGAAGAAGACACAGACAGGCTGGTTTTTGCTGCTCCATTTAAGAACCAAGTCCATGTTTTTGGATTTCCTGAAGCTCTGCTGTCCCCTCAGTAACGTGTGGCGTCTCTCCCACGGCTGTTTACCAAATGTGTAGGAAAGAAACCGAGGTCAGGATGGTTGTTTCTTCACAGCGTGCTGTTTATGTAAACTGGAGGAGAGAAAGATGGAGGTGCTCGGAGCTTCGACGTGATTGTCCCTCTTCACTTCTTGTTGGCGATGCGCCTCTTCCTGGTGGCCAGCATGTCGTAGAAGGGGTCTCTGCTGATGCTGGCCCTGAAGAAGCCAATCAAAGGACAGCAATAAAATAAACACAAGAGAGGAGGGTCTCAAACAGCTTTGATGTGGAAATGGAGGCACATTTATGCAGACCCCTGCCTTAACTAGATCAAAAAAAAAAAAAAGAAAAAGAAAAAGTTTGCGCAGTGACCCAGTTCGGTTTCCATGGTTTCTGAAGACAACCCCCCCCCCCATCCCAAGTTTTTCCTCCAATTTGCTGGAACCTCTTACGAGCTCCCTCTTCCAGAACTCTGCCAAGAACGCAGTAAAAGATACAGTCCCACACTTTCCCTCTCACTCCCCTGCAGGTTTACTCTTCTGAATGAGGGCAAACAATGGAGCTCGAGATTACCGGCTTTTAATCGTCCCTCTGCTCCCCTTTTTTTCAGAGCGATGGAGAGGCAATGAGAATCAAGAGCCAGTGAGTCAGGAAGCCAGCTGAGCTCCACTGAGAAGCCCAGTTTCATGGCTGCTAAATCACGTTAGCACCAGCACAAAGCAAGAACAGGCTAAACCCCCCGCTGCGGATTTCTCCAATTCCCTTTGTAGCGCCACACGCTCAGGAAAGCGTCTGCATGCAATGACTGTACCGCTCTTTCTGTGTCACTTCAACAGCCCAGTTTCATGAAACAATAACTCTACTGTACAATGATCAAAATACAAGCAAGGCTGCCATGACTAATGCAACATTTTGCTCCTTTTCAATCTTTGAAAACATAAAAAAGACCTGACATTTGTAGCGTAATGAGAAATCTAAAAATACAACACAGTACAGGCAAACTAATTGTTCCAGCATCATGTGAAACTGCGATTGTGACTAAAGCAGCAGATAGCGCGTTGGCTCGACGATCATCTCTCCTTAAAATGACAGGGAATAAAACAAATCTTAATTTCCATAAAAAGCTTTTCATCTCCCCACAACCAGAGTTCTCTGACCCCCTCTGGTGCAACTCAAGCTGTGGTTCGGTTCAATCAATCGTTGCGAACGAATCGACCCAGTTTGGATCTCCTGGACAAGTTTCGCTTGTTTACATGATCTGTCCTTCATCGATTCCAAACTGTTTGCTTTGTTTTGATGGTGTAGAGTGAGGAATATGAGGCGCTGCATTTCATTATTGTATGAAAGTGCTCTGTTGTGCTGAGCCAAGTGTCTTTGACATTGCACCATTTTCAGTGCAGGCAATTATACAACAGTATTTAGGTCACAAACAGCATATCATAACTGTGCCAGAGATTTATAGTATCCAGCTTAATGAAACCACACTTTCTTGATTTTGGAAATGAGATTATCTTTTTCCAGAACTTTTTAATGCAATCTTGCTTCATTTCACAATGTGTGTGTTTCTTTGTCTGTTTGCAAAATATCTCATGAACCACCGGACAGATTTTAATGAAACTTTCAGGAAGTAATCATTAGTTGTACGTCTACAACTGATTAACTTAGCCAACACAGAAAGGGCTGTAATTTGGTCACTTTTACAGAGATTGAGCTAAAATCTGGTGTGGCAGTAGGTGGGCGTCATCCCAAGGAATACTACATTTTAATTATAACAGTATTTCTTGCAAATAATTTGATGACCTATAAATATTCAAAATCCAATAATAATTTGCAATTCATGCTGAAGCTTCTGAAGTTTTCATTTTCTAACTTAAATCATCATCATCATCATCATCATCAACTCTGAGTGGAGTGTGTCTATCCTTTGTTTAGATCCTTGTGGGTCTTCAGGTGGGCAAAGAAGACAATCCTGGAGACGCATATTTTCATTCAACGTGGACATGGGTGAGTGATGGTGAGCTGAGGTTGGGCCAATCAAGTTATGCTTGATTGCTTATAAATCAATCAAATCCAGACAGAAAAGATGAGATCCTCGCTTTTTTTTTTTCCTTTGCCCATGTCACCATTATTCCTCTGATGCAAGACTTACGAAAAATGTCTTCATCACGAGGTCCAAACAGAAAATGCTGTAATGTTTTGATGTGTTGCAACAAAACTGTAGAATCTCCAAAACTGAGCCAAATCTCAAACTCTGAGCAGCTTTTCAACCTTCAGAGAAATCACAGCAATATTGACTCTTGTCTTTTCACTCTGTAGTTGGAGGCTTTTAAAAGAACAACAAAAAAAGTGCTTTTAAAATGAGGGAAAACCTGGAATTCCACCTGCCTGGACTGATCAAATCAACTTTTGTTATTTACTCTACTTCATCCGTAATAAAAAATGAAGTAAAATTCACAAATGATCACGTTACAAGCAGTCTTTGCCGCTGGTATTAAGAGGATTCTTACTTGATAGATTTAATCCACTCCTCCTTCTCCTCGGGCGTGGGCGCTGATATCCTGTAAACAACATGGTTGCCCTCGACAACACGCCCATCCGCCTCCGTCTTGCAAGCTTTGATCACCTGCCCTTTGTGATTGGGATTGTACAACTCGAAACAGTTCTGGAGGAGGGGGCAGGCAGCAGATAATCAGCTTTGGCCAAGAACTAGTTTTCTAAACGCATGGTGAGATAAATATTAGAATGAAAGCTTTGGTCTCTAATGAGGCAACACTCACAGGCTTCCTGGGCTCCTCCACCTCCCTGATGCTAAGATTCTCCAGTGGGATGATCCCACGAGGCTCCTTGTCCTGCAGGAGGGAAGGAAAAGAGGCAAAAACTAACAAGGAGGAAGGAACACAAGTGAATAAAAATGAGAATTTATTTGGAAAGTAAGACATCAAATGGTATCAAAATTTAGAAGAGTAAAAACGGAAGAAAGAAAAAACAACAACTCAAAAGATGAAAAGCAAATAATCAGACTGAACTGTGAAGAATAAGTGGGGGAAAAAATCCACTTTGACATGGTGTGCAGGCTTTGAAATCAACCTTGTGTCCTCCCCTCCACTTGTCCTCGTGCTCCAGATAAAGGATCAGATAATGTGTGCACGCAGCAGTCAGACTGGAGGACGGGACATAATGATAGCATCCTGAAGGATAATACCAGGTTAAAGAGAGGACGCTGCTGATGCTGCAGGAAGGAGCTTTAAAAAAAAAAATGGCTCCGAGAACAGTAAGAAACAGACATGGGATGGGGTGATGTTCGGGATTCAGTGACAGAGGAAACAATGTGCTAATTTAATCATCAATAATTTATAAAACAACAAACCAGGACTGTAAGTCTTGTTCATTTTGGACACAAATGGACATGACAGGACAATTGAAGAAGATATATCTTTTTCTTCCTTGACAAAAATTAACAATAAAATAGTTGAAGTAAAACAAAAGTGAGAAAATTCACTTTCATGCATCACCGTTTTGAGAACTGAGGAGAGCAGTTGTTGTATCTTTGAAAATGAAACCTTTCCTTATTTGTGCTTGATAGTAAAACTCAGCTGACTAATGTCTTCATGTGCTTATTTCTTTAATAATATATTAGGTTTGTTTTCCTAAGTGACATTTCCAGACAGGCTTGTTTAGCATGGTCAAGAAATAATTCAGATTTTTTGAAGTGGGGTTTTGTGAAAGCGTTATGAACAGTTAACATCTTACCTGCTGTAGATAGCTCTTAGGAATGTTTTAGTTTGGAGAAACATAATTTAATTCTGACTGAACTGATGAGCTAATGGCTAAAACAACTTCAGTGTCAAAAGGTTTTTTTGCTTAAATGCAAACACTGTCATTAAATTCACATAACACACATATCGACCTAGATTTACCTGTATTTGCAAAGACAAATAGCAGCAGCAGCTAGATGTAGCACTTGTGGTGGAGCCTAAAATGCTTCTGACTTGAATACCATAATATTCCTCATGGAAAAACAATATAATGTAAAACTAGTGAAGATGTAAATGTTTATAAAATAGGGTTTGCAAGAACCATAATGAAATGCCTGAGACTTTTTTTCTGATGAAACTATCTATTTTTTTATATAACAAAGAAGTGACAAAAGTAAAAAAAGACCCAAAAAGAAAACTGCGATGGTTTGTGGACGAGTGGTTTGTGTTGATCAAGAGGCTTGGTGGAAGAACGACCAGTGTAGCAAACTTAAACCGTTCTTGTCAGGGTTCCTGTCCAGGCTCAAGCTGCTGATTACAATTTAAAAACAACCCAACTTCCTGTTTTTACAATAAGAAGGAGCTTCTCATAAATATGCCTTTAGAGGTTTACATTCTCAGTGTTGGACTCACTGTCGTGTATTCGAAGTAATAGAGGCAGTTGTCCGTCAGGATGAACCACCTTCTCTTCCAGGTTTTCACTCGGCCTCCTGCCAGGAAGAGAAAGAGGAAACAGGAAGTGACACGATGGCTGTAGTGACAGACTGGCTGTCTCCTGTCAGGAAGAAGGAGCAGGATGCGTGGCGCTCTTTAAAGAAGCCAACGGTCATCTACAGAGTTTTCCTATTCTTCTTTAAAATAACATTATTACTTTAAATTAGTTCACGTCTGTAATTTAATTTCCTCCATCCACTAGAACATGTCACATAAACAAAAATAATGATCCACGTGCAATGAAAATGAAAAGTTAATTAGTTTCCTTTAATAAACCACATTTTTTCAGCTATACTTACTTGTCAAGTTGTTCTGCTGTTGGGAAGTTTTAGTCATAAAACTATGAAAGTTGTAAGCTGGCATTGGAGGTAATTTGTCAAATGAATCCATACTGAGATGTCATTATTATTATTTTTTTTCATTATTGTTTTGTCAAACACACTGCAGAAGTCTGGAGTTTACAAAAACATAAAACAAGACTCCTTCTAATAGATATTTTAGGCTGCATCTTCCAACATGTTAGTTTGATTCTTTGTGTTTTGCTGCCATTGTAGGGATAAAAGCTGAAGTGTTAAACAGATTTTAGGAGAATACTGTAAAAAATATGGTCTTTTACTTTGACTTTCAGAAACTTGCACTCGAGCCGACAATTACAATCTAACACCCGGATCTCTCCTAACTTCAAGCTTAGTTAAACGATGACTCAAGCAGCAGATAAATTATTACTGACTCTGCCGATTCTTTTTTTTTTTTCAGAGCCACAGGATAAAAAAAGGAGAAAACTTCTGTGGCTCTCAGGAGACAGGAGCAAACTCAGAAGCTGATATGAACCCAACGTGGCACTGAAAGAACCCCTGAAGGACACACGTTCACACACACACACATAAAACAACAATAACCAAAGCCCAGAGCGAGTTAACCGCCTCACATGTTAACTTTTGCAAAAGACATCCTGGAAAACAGAGATAAAGACTGGGTATAAATGTCCAACACGCTGGTTTGAAGCAGATTTCAGCCCTTGGCAGGGAAATGCAGAGCACTGAGTTGGAGGAAAAACACCAGAGATGGAAAGTTCAGACTCAGAGGAAGCTCTCTTACTGCTGTCCCACAGACTGTTGCATGAAAAACAAATCAAAACATTTAGAGTTTCTAACTACGTGTCCGCTGACTTAAATTTCTAGATTCTACTGCTGCACTCCCATTTTACGCAGGCCACACGTAATTACAAAGCTCTGGGCTTCCTTACATACCAAATACTCTGCTTGTTGAATTAGCATGGCCAAATTTCTGTTCTGCATAGAGAGATTACCTAAAAAGACATTTATTCCGCCGCATCCTCCAGGGTTTATTTTTAGAGAGTTAAATTAGAGCTATCGTTGTCAGAACTGGTGCGGGAAATGGCTCCGAGGAGGCTCCGCGCAATAATGTAATCATGTTAGCTCTGTGAGCCACAAAGAAGCCGTTTGCCTTCGTGAGCTTGAAGAGGCCACAGAGACGTTACACAGAGTCAGAAGAATGCACAGGTCAAAGCCAGGTGTGTGTGTGTGTGAGAAAAGTGTGTGTGAACACGGTAATAAACTGAACCACCTGCAGTGAGTTCGCCCTTTAACCCACGACAATGTTCAGGCTGCTAAACATTCCTTATATCCAAGGATAAAACTCGATGTGTTGAAGAAAGGACATAAATAATAAGATGCGATAAAAGAATGTAGCGGCTGCTGAAGTGCGAAGTGATGAAGTGAGGTTCTGATCAAAAACAGATGGAGTCAGTAAGAAACCAGGAAGAAACTGCCTCACACACAAACTCATATTCCTTCTCTAAATGCAAAATGCTCCATAATCTAAAAATAACGCACAAACTAAAACAATACCTCATTTATCATGTGCTCAATTGTTTCTACTAGAACTGCACACGTAGGAATGAATAAAAGAGGATCCCATTCTGGTTGTGGAGCGAAAAAGAAACTTACAATATGCATCTTTTTTTTTAATGCCAACTTGCCCATTAGCGAAATATCTCATAAACCACTGGATGGGTTTTAATAAAATTCTCAAAAGATAATCACTGGACATACATCTACAGCTGATTAACTTAAAGAAGGCTGCCACAGCTATTTGACCTCAGCCAACACAAAAATGGCTCTAACCTCGTCAAATTTACAGATATTAAGCTACAACTTTGTAATTTCAACACATAAGACGATCCTAATCCAAAACTCTGGCATAAAAGGTGGTGTGCAATATGCATTTCTTTAAGGAATGCTCAGCCTTTAATCTTTTAGGTGATTTTAAAAAACGCAACACTACGACTCAAACGGTAAAACCATTCGACTTCAGTTCGTCTAAGTTCACGTCAACAAGCAAAGGAATTTCTATGCGGCTCGGAAACATGAATCTGAGAATGAAAGTCAAGCCCTATTAATAATAAAGCTGTTCGGGCACTGTGAATAAGAATTTGTAATTACCTTTTAAAGTCCTGACTACACTTTACAACTGTACACAATAATGCAGGGGAGTTTTTTTACAGCTTAATTACACAAAACAAACTGCCTATAAATGTCCACCAGATGTGCAGTAGCGTACAACTAATATTAGATGTGTGCTGGAGCCATGAAAGCGCGATTAAATTACAGCAGATACTACTTGTTCTCCGGCAGACATAAACACTTTCAAACACATGAATACCTCTGTGAAGGAAGCTGCGTTGGTGAAGGAGCCAACTGATCCTTCAGCTAGAATAAACTGGACTGGCGATGCAGCCCTGAGGCTGTTTATAAAAACGGACAGAGGAAGACTTTATTTCCTGAGGAAGCTTCAGTCTTCAGCAAAATGTTGCATATTTTCTATAAGTCAGTGCGGTTTTCGCTGCAGCGGCGGAGCCACCGGGTCAAAGACAGAACTAATGCTGCGTCTGCAGCTGAGGACAGCAGGACACCTCATAAAGTTTCCTTTTCCATGTTTGATTTACACAACACCAGGCAGGTCATTTCAGTGCTGTGGCTGATCACTATGAGAAGATGTCACCGCACATTTTTCTCACATTGTCTTGTTGTCGTACCAACACGACAAGGACAACTAGTATAAGGTTTCTTCATTTTTATTAACAGGTGTGGAAATGTGTTACAGGAAAAAAAAGCTTCATGTTAAGATTTTACCATTACTGTATGTAGATAAAAAAATCTAGTGTTAGATAGATACATTGGTACTTTTATTTGTCTTGGATCAATTATTTCATATTATATATTAAATGATTGAATATTATGATATCTAATACTAACTAAATGATTTAAAACTGTAACCTTGTTTAGCTGCATATACCATAACAGCAACACTAAATTTATTTCAACGGGGATACATGAAAAATCTCTAAATCATCGTTTCACTGAGATCATTCTGTTGAAGACTCGATGCTTCATCTCAAACTAACATGACAGAAACCTATCCAGCAGCCCTTCTGATAAAAGAAGCCAGAGTTGTAGCGCACGTAAGTGTAAACTAATTAACTTATCCGGGATGTTTTAAATTCTCCCAGCAGCTGAATGCAGGAAGACACTAACCTAATTTAAGCAGCCATCCTTCTCTGTCTGGGTTGAAGAACGTGTGCGTCAGGTCGTTCCCGTCGTCCTCCGGGATCTTAAAGGGTTCGCTCTTGATGCTGTCGTATAGATTCTGAAAGAAAAAGGAATGAGGAGCAAATGTCCTGAAGCAGAGAAACCTAAGAGAACATTCAAACTGCTGAGAGCAAACATTAGCCCAGACTTTAGATTAATGAGGCTTTAAGAACAACTTTAACAAATTCTGCTTTCGTTTTAAAACGTGAGAGGCACTGATTCACACCTCAACAACTCTGGAAAGCTGTGAAAGTTTTAAATAAAGGTGTTATTTTTAAACATCAATAGATCAGGATGTTCTAATGTTTTTATTTTCAAAATCTCTTTATAGGATTATGAGCTACAATGCCTCAGTTAATGGTGTTTGACTCTGTATGTAAGTGCTGAATCCCATGTTTTACATTAAACAATTACCTGCATAATGTTTCAGAAACACAGAACACTGATACGTTTGTCCAAGTAAAACAAACTAATTAAGCCTCACCCTGAGTAGCTCCTCTGGGAGGTCCCCCCCCTCATTGATCCCTCTGTTCATGGAGATGAAGCGCTCCACCGGGGGCTTGTCTCTGACGTTGGGGTTGTGGAGGCTGGTGTTCAGCATAATAATGGCAAATGATAGGACGTAGCAAGTGTCTGCGGAGGAAATTTCACACAATGTCACTGGGAAATTTTCCCTGCACCAGAAGCCCATGTATATAAATGAAAACAGTTGTTTTTCCTGCTTTAAATCGATCTTTTATTCGAGAAATAATAAAAATATTGTTGATCCTACAGTGCTGCGTGTTGTTTAAACTATCAAAATGACTATTCATGAACAAAAAACATCAGTAATGATGTAGGATTTGTCACAAAATAACACATCCAATAATTCATCATTGAATTTAACATTTTGTTGCATAAAAATGAGGATTTCATCAACAAAAAGCCTTATTTTCTGACGCACAGAGTGCTCTGAAGGCCAAGCATCTTTTCAGCCCTACAAACATCAATGATCCACGGCTCTAACGACTGAGCATCATAACTCCTGCTCACCATCCTCCACCTCATCCATCCACCCAGTCGACAGCCTCTGTGCTGGAATTTATAAGCTTGTGCACTCTGGTCCGGGAAGATGACCAATAACTTAGTCTGGGTGTGTCATCGCTGCACCACATCAATATTCATGACCCGAGCTGTCACCTGCATCCTCACTGAACTCAGGAGCAGCAGACGAAGCACAAAGAGCCAAGGCTGCACTAACGACCACTACTGATCGGAGATCAATTCTATTACCACTGCTAGAGACTGATGACACTGATTACACTGATTACTACACAGAGAAACACGTTAACTTTAGTGGAAAATGGAAGAAATGTCACATCAGGTCGAGTGAAGAATTAAACTAGTAACCTTGTCGACCAAAGTTAAAAACAAAGATCTTCACAACCTGTTGGTGCTCAGGTGTTATGATGGTGATGACTCTCAGCTGCTATCATACCAACGTTTAGCTCAATATCTGTAAAACTGACAGAGTTATAGACTTTTTTTTTAGAGTCTGCTGAGGTTGGTTAGCAGTGGTGGCCATTTTAAATCATTCAATAATAACTTTAAGAGTTTCATTAAAATCTGTTCACTGATTCATGAAATATTTTGCTAACAAACAGATAAACAGACATGAGTACACAATAAACAAACTGTCTGAGAGTAGATGTCTACAAAGTAAAAATAAAAGCTTTTTTAAGGAAAATCTCTGCTTGTGGTCACATGTCCCACAAACATGTTCAAACTGGAAGAAGAAGAGCCTTGATCTAAGTCTGTGGTGGTCTTTCTGGCACAAGGTATCTGTCCAGTCTGTTTGAGTCATTAGTCTGCTGCAGTGAGTGTGTGTGTGTGTGTGTGTGTGTGTGTGTGTGTGTGTGTGTGTGTGTGTGTGTGTGTGTGTGTGTGTGTGTGTGTGTGTACCTGTGGACTGAAAGACGCCGGGATTGCACTGGCAGTACCTGGAGGCAAACGCCTCCATCATGCGATCAATCTTCTGGGCTTCACCAGGAAGTCTGAAGCTCCACAGAAACTGCCTGCAGCACCAGAGAGAGAGGAACTATAATGACATGTCATGAAGTATTGATATGATGTTGCAACCTCATCATTTACTGTCAGTTACAACTTAAATTATACGCCTCAGATACTTTTTACACATCAAAAAGAGACAGAATATGAATGGACGTGACTTTATTTGCAGGGTTTTTAACTGTTACATGAATCACACTGAGCAGTTTATTTACTGTAACATCAACAGGAGCAGTTTTGTCTTTAATGGGACAGCAAAAAAGAACAGAATAAATGAAGGCTGAGGCAAACCTTCCAGGGTTTAAGTGACTTATAGAGGCACATTAGAGAACAAAAAACAAAACAAAAGTTTGGCCACTAATGGTGAAAATTTTTATCACTGAGTGAAAGATGATCTAAATTCTCAAAAAGCATGAAGTGAAAGAAGTTATATTAGTGCTACATTTAATAAGACGTTATAAAAAAAGAAGGAAAATGGCTCAAGGCAAAAATTTGTCAGTCTTTGCTTAAGCAGTTTCAGATTTTGTTTGGGCAGAGGGGCCTTTTTATTTTTCTCAAGCAAAGGGCTTTAAATTCTGTTGGTATTTGTGTTGCAACCAATGCAAAATTAAAAAAACAAAATAAGTTTTTTGATAAAAAAAAGAAAAGACTTCAAATTGATGGTTAAAACTCCAGAACTTTTATTAAACCATTATTTTCTCCTGTTTGTTCTGCATCAACCATGTCAATATTTAGAAGATAAGTCAGCTGCTCGGAGGAGGTGGATTTGAATGTGAAACAACAAATGGTGTAAATCTGCTGATGCCACAATAAAAGACTAGAAAATCCTGTTTAATAGTTTTATAAACTGATTCAGTATGAGCGTTTTTTATTCCAAGTGGTCATCCTAGACAGTTTTCTCCTTTGTGTCTATAAAAGCACAACCATTTAACGTTAACCGATTTGTCTTTTTTTTTAATTATTCTTATCTCACCTTAAGGCTTGAACAAGGTTGAGGTCTGCAAATTCATGAAGTTCCACAAATGCCTGGAGGACCTTGATGTTAAATTCATCTCTGTAGAAAAGCAGGAACACGTGTCACAACTTTAAATATTTACATGTCAAACAACAGAAGACGTAAACCCTCAACTGTTTAATTTTTTAGAAATTCATTTCAAATCCTGCAGCCAAGTTGCTGCAGCACCTTCTGCTACAAAGCTGCTGAGCATCAGTGTTTTGACAGTGCCGGTTCTGACCTCTGTGCGATAAAAACCACATGTCCCCCAAGTTATTTTAGTGGCACCGTTTCCTGTCGCTGCTCTGCTTCATAAATCCAGACTACAGACTTCCTGGAGCTTTAAGGCCGAGTCTGAGCTCAGGCAACGCAGATTTGACAGAGAGGGTGGAAGGAAAATGGAGGGAAATCTTTGAGCTCACCGTTCCCCTAAGTAGTCCCCGATGACTGTTTTGTTGAGCCCTTCGCCTTTGTAGAGGAACTGTGCGATGTCCTCTGGGGTGTTCTGGAGAAGATCGTTCTCCAAAAGAAACTGTATTCCCTGTTAAAACATTACACTGCATTTACCAAATGTGGTCTGATTTAAGAACTTTGATGAACAGATTTGAGTTATTTTAAAGTTTAAGTCAAAAAGTGAATAAAAACTTTAAGAAACACAACAGGAGTAGTTTTACTGATTTGGACACACAGTTCAGGATCTGGTCTGACCTTTTTTGGATCCATGTTGAACTTCTTCCTTCCCATGGCAATCTGTTTGTTTCTTTGTGATGTTTTGCTGCAATTAAAATTGGGGGAAAAAAAGAAAGATATTTTTATCACACGTCAGCAAGGTGTGGTGCTGCACCAGGCTGTTATATGTAGGTCAGTATGTGAGGCATTTTCTTACACTGTTTATTTTACCACTCTGTCAAACAGAGCCTGAGTTTGTAGAAGCTTTAGTCTGAAAACTGGTTGCATGTTAAACACAAAAACCTGTGATTCTGTGACAAACTACTTGTGTACGTTGTGGATCCTTTCTGCTGCCATTTAGAAGAATATTTCCATTTTAATGTTAAGCTTCTTACAAACACTCTGCATGCACCCCACAGAGAGCGCCACACCTTTACGTTTCAGTGGATGATCTCAACACTCCCCCGTGCCCAAAATACCCCCCCCCCCAAAAAAAAAAGGATTAGCAGCTGCACACCTGAGACAAACAGCCTGCCATCACTCCACCTCATCAACCAATCACAAACTGCCTCTAAGTACAGACTGTTTGGTTAACATTTATTTGAGAGTCTGTTCCCCTTTACTGTTCAAACAAATGATGATTAATACGTTAACATACACACACACCACAAACACATAAAATGACAGCTGTGAGGATCTCTGCAACTGTGGCTGTATTTGTAAAAAACAAACAAAAAGAAACGAAAGAGGGAATAATAAGAGAAATATTCTACTTTTTAAAGTTTTTAGCATGAGTTATGCCCTAAAATACTTCAACAGAAGTAATAAATCAATCAAACAGCTGCAGCTGATCCAGAACGCTGCTGCTCGTGTTCTCACTAAAACCAGGAAGATAGAGCACATAACACCAGTTTTAAAGTCCCTACACTGGCTCCCTGTAGCTCAAAGAATAGACTTTAAAATACTGTTGTTAGT
>NC_051441.1:10862844-10940275 GCF_001649575.2 Kryptolebias marmoratus | reverse complement strand
TGTTTTTTAATTATGTAAAGCACCTTGAAATGCCTTGCTGCTGAAATGTGCTATACAAATAAAATTTGATTGATTGATTGAGAAACAGAAAAATTAGCTGCACATTGGCTGATACCTACGTAAAAAACAATTTTAGAAAAAGTTCATATTCAAAATTCAGTTTCATATCACTTTAAGCTGAATATATTCTAGTGTTGAATCATTTGTTAGATACAGGTGAGTGATGTAAATGTGTCATCATGGACTCTGAGAAAAGGTGATGATGGGGATGATGGGGGTTTGTCAAAAATCTCTGAAAACTAATAATCTAATTAATCTTAATAGTAATTATAAGCCAATCGATTCATGACAGATTGCAAATAATACCGGAGATTTAAACTAAGATAATTTTATGATAAGACAGCTTTCTTGTGATCTGTTAGCACTCAAAGTGCATGTTAGGGATGACTCTCAGATACTACTGCATCAAATTTTCGCTCAATATCTCTAAAACTGAGTGAGCTAACGCCACTTTTGTGTTGGCTAAGGTCAATTAGCTGCGGTGACCATCTTGAGTCAGGTTGACTCCAAAAATTAATTAGTTGTAAATAAACATCCAGTCATTACTTTCTGAAAGATTCTTTAAAATCGGTCCAGTGGTTCATGAGATATTTTGCCAGCATGACAAACTCAGAGACACGAGCAAAAACGTTTTCACCTTTAGCTTTGGCGGAAAGCGATAAAATAAACCCTACTTTGGGCTGTAAAAATCATCAGATAGTAAGCAGAAAGATAAATTAAACCAAACTCACCTTTCCCCCACAGAGGTTAGCTGTTCGATCTCAGTCATAACTTCTGCAATCTCAAACTTCAGCCGCTGCAAAGAGATAACTTTTTTTAATACTTATTTTTGTGTTGAGACATGCTAATTCAAAACACTGAAGCTCTGAAGTTTAAAAAAGCTTTAAAGATCTTAATAAAAGGTTTTTAAACAGTTTGGGATTTCTAAGGCAATTTAGTCATTTTTAATATTCAGCAGGTGTTTATTCTGTATTGGATTGTTACAGACAACGAGAAATGATTATGAGCAGTGATGCTTTTTATACACTTTGCACAGAAATATACTAGAAAAACCATAACATACAGAACAAAATTTGCTGTGCATGAGATCAGACTTCTTCCTACATCCAACATCCAACAGACTTGAATAACTTGAGCTACTGGATTTAATCCTAAGGAAAAAAACAACCATTTTGATAAATTTCTTGTTCTCCCTCAAATGAAAGCATTGTTGTTACTCACTTCTATATCATCCAAAAGCTCTTTCTTCCTGCGTCGAATGTTCGACAGCTCATCTCTCTCCTCCAAAGACAGGTCCTCGGGCACTGGAAAATACAGGGGAAAATGAAACGGCGTGTGAGTGAGAGGAAGGGGCAGGGTGATGACGATGGATTAAATTAATTCATCCACCAACCAGCCGGTCAGAGTCACGAGGATTAAGCCTGTTCAATGAACCTGTTCAATGAACCCATCCGAAAGACATCAAATATGACCTAAATTAATGTGCTAATGGACAGAAGTGCCATTTCATTTCGGGTATGTGAATTAAACACAGTAAAGCGACTGAGAAGCAAGAGGCTCTGGCGCCGCAGGTTGTTTGTGCTACCTTTATTCCTCTGCATATTTTATTTAACCCAGCAGGTGGTTACACTGTTGAGGGGAAACCAGTTCAACCTTTGAGTTTACGAGCTGTAGTTTATTAAAATTCTCCCCTCTGAAGTGTTATGATTACAATTCTGATTCATAATTCTGGTTTAATAAATGATGAGTGCCGTTCTTGGGAGGAGAAAGGAGCTTTTACCACCTTGTTGCAAGTGATTTGAGTCCATATTATACCATGGTTTAGAAATAGTAAGTAAACATTAACAACTAATAAAGATTACAGTCAAAAGTGCTTCTGTTTCCCAGCTGCCCTGCTCCTAAATGATGCTTTTATTAAGTTGTTACTAGAAAAGATATTTATGACAGAATTGAGAGTGTCGAGATAACAACGTGTGAACTGACCAGAGGAGAAAAAAGGAAAAAGAAAATTGGAAAAAAATGGGAAATCCAATGTTTATCATGATCTAATAAGAAATAACAATAGCTACTAAATGTAAGTGTTGCCATCATGTTTTTCAAGCAAGAACTGACCATACCGGCTACTTCAAGTTTGCATTTGTAAGCAAGCAGTTGCTTGTTTCCATATATAAACAATTAAACATCAGTATCAATCATATGGAGTGTTTTTGTGTTAGTCTCATTAACGTAAAATTAAGTTTTTCCTAAACTCTTCAGGAGCGTATATGTTTCATTAGCTGCTAAATGCTCCACTGTGTCCATAGACGTGGAATGGAGCCAGAAGTGTAGACGTGCCCCGTGTGGCTAAAAATTATTATACAAAGCATGATTATGTAAGCTTTAAAAGGGAAAATCCCCCCTCCTGAAAATCTAATTTACATATTTCCCTCTGGTCTGGAACTCTTTGCAGCCACATGGATCGTTTCTGTGCGAGTTAAACAAAATATAACTCATGTTACAACTCAGCTATTTAGTGTGACATAATTGTTTACACCAGGAGAACGTGACTCGTATTTGCAGTCTGCAGTTGATGATTTTAGTTTGGTCGAAAGGAAATAGTTTCAACTGCAAAAGCTTGTTGAAACTTGTTACAGTAAGGTTTGTGGGTTTTCTTGAGCAACCAGGTTTCTGCTTTTAAAAGAGTGCCCACCACTATTTTATTGTTTAAAAAAAAAAAAGCTGCTGCTGACATCCCATCAAATTAGACATCAGACTAATCAAACTTGATGTGTAAACAGTAGTACAAGCAAGACAGACAACTGTGTGCTGTATATGATCCAAGGGTCAACTTTCCATGTAAGGTTATAAATTAACATTAAATGTGCAAATACATGTCATTCCTTCTATCTAAACTGACAATATCACATGTTGTTTAACATATATATATTAAAATAAAATCTATGTTCCACTCCCTCAATGCAGTATAAACATGTTTTGATCATTACATTATGCCACAAGTGTTAAAAGTAGACACAAGTAAAGGCCTAGCATTTCATCAATGAATGTATATTGTTCACTTTCTACGCCAGAGCGTTAAACTAATATAATCCTATAATGAGATGGAACGGAGTTATAGTCATTTTAGTCAAACCTTATAAATGATATTATGCACAGTCTCATGGGATATCATGAGATCCCACAAGTTTTGTTAACGCCCGGAGTATGACTCAACTACTACCACATACACGTTTAGTTCAATATCAGTGATGACTTTCTGCGAGTTTCATTAAATTCGTTCTGTGTATAGTGAGATATTTTGCCAGCGCGCCAGACAAACAAACACACTCATATAGGCAGAAACATCCCCCTTCAGCGGGAGAAAATAGGAGTTATCAATGAGGAAATTTCCCATAAAAAGTTTCTTTTAAACCTCAAAAGAATTCTTGTGAAAAAAGGGAGATGCTTTGTAACATCTTGTGTGTTCGACACACACTCATTTATTCAGCATCTGCTGAGTTCTGTCCCCTGATATATTGGTTTTCTGTTATTTAACTATCATCACTGTCTCTTTTAGGGTAATTAAAGCTGCAGAGACAGAAAGCTACACATTGTGCAGCATACCTCCTTTAATGCTCACGGGCAGCTTATGCTCAGGTGAATACATGCTGCACACGCCACACATACGAGGTTTACATTTCACACACATAACATAATTTTATTCTACACAGAAGGTCCCAAAAGCCAACCACTTAGCCTTCATTTCATCGTCAACCTCTGCCCCCCACAGACTTCTCCCGTCGCTCCTCCACACATCAAAAAACAGCGATTCGTTTTAGAGCGAGCTAAGAGGAAGTAGGTCATTTTCACATGGAGCCATACCAGATTGCGCTTCTACAATTCTCGCCATCACACACGCACACACTCCCCCCTCCATCTCATTCTTTGTTCGCCTCCAACTCCGGTGCTTGAAGTGGGGGTGAGCGCAGATTCAAATCCCCCCACTGAATCATTCCACTAAGCAGCTTTGCCGTTCAGGCCCACTCCCCCATGACTGTAAATAATGATGGATAAAAAAAGGAAAGTTATTTCTTCTCTTATTTATCTACTGGATCTATTTTCACACTGCGGAAATCAGTTTCATTCGTCCTGCTCTGGAAGACAACGTGACAAAAGTAGCACAAACTATTAGGTTATTACATTCAGAGACGAGCAGTCGGTCACAAGTGCAGAAACCCAGATTGGTTCAGATACTGGGAGCTGTCACTCTAATGCACCCTGACGCTCACAGTATCCATCAGCTAACAAACCAAAAGAGGAAAGAAAGAAAAATAGAAGTAAATTGAAAAAGTAAAACTTATTTAAAACATATAAAAAGAATGCAACTTTTATGGGTGATTATCCTTACATTGAATGTGAAATGGGTCAAGGGTTAATGGAGTATAAATACCATGTCTAACAAGCAATGCGAGACCATATGATGACTCACACTGAATATGTAAAGACATCAAAAGGAGCTCTTTTAATGGTTTGACTGCACGGAAGAAAAATCTTATTTCACACTAAAAATCCTGGCAAGCTTTATACGCATCCTCTTTTCGCAATTTTATTTTCTAAAAGCACTGAATGTTGGAATTTGCTTAATAACAACAAAGAAAGACACATCTACTAATACCAGTGGTGTTATATTCTCATTTATATATATTTTGTAGCGTTTTGAAAAACTTAAGTGAAAATTTGAGCTGTTTATGCTGAAGGACCCGAGGTTGGAAAAGGACTGTTTACTAAAGCCTAATCTTTGGAAGCAATCAGCCGATATGGACAAAATCAAGACGTAATGACAATCAAGAATGTTGGGTGATGAATCGGTTAGTTTAGCTGCAAATTGTGTCTGTTTTACAAAAACTAGAAAGTAACTAAAGCAAAAGCAAACCAAAAAATAACACTTAAGAACTCATTTTAACAGGTCTCTCTTGTAAATGAGACAATGAGTCTCAAGAGATGTTTTCCTGTATAAATAAAGGTAAGAAAGATGCTTCCACTGTTTTTATGCTCGGTCTCAAACTGACTCCAGTGGTGCTGCTCCATCGATCTGATTCATTGATGTTTGCTGGTGATGATCAGATGATTTATCCAATCAGAACACTTTGAGAGCCTCCTTCCTTCTTCTAACAGTTCAGCCCACTTCAAATGATCTTCAGACATAATCAAAAGCCAGTTAAAGGCTGCTAACAAGACTTTTCTGTCAGAGTTAATGTGCATCCTCTTTCTGATCTTTAAATTTTTCAGCCTTGGGAGAGAGATTGTTTAAAGTAGACAAATAAAAGCAAAAAAAAAACTAAGAAGAGGCAACACCACCCTGTAAGAAGCACTTAGTTGCCAAACAGCAAAGAAAAGCATCAAAGAGTGATGTAAGAACATATATGAGCCAGCTAGACATCTTCACACCCTCTGCCTCTTTTGCTCTTGTTTTCTGGCCACGTTGTTGCCTCATAAAGCAGTAATTGTGGAGCAGAGAGACCCTGCAGGCAACTTACGTCTGTAATGCGTAAAAGTCTCTATGATTCCTACGCTGGCTGGGAGAGCTCAGCAGGGACAGAGAAAGGGACAAATTGTCTGAGGGGACAAAGCCTGTTTGGGCTAACAAACCCCTTTTGTGTGTGTGTTTGTAGCATCCATAATCTGATGGTACTGTGAAGGCATTTACTACCGCACCGTCTGCACTGGACATCTGAAGCAAAATTCAAGAAAGCCTGAAAATATACAAGTGTGCATCGAAGTGTGTGCATTTCCAGAGAGAGTAGGCCTTCTAAAAAGAAATCCATATTAGGTTATGTACAAACATTTGCCGTTTAACCCCATACTCACCCACATGAATTATCAATGCTTGACTGCTCAACCTTTTCAAATTATGATATAGAGAGCTGCTTTTCCAGTTAAAATCAATGCATCATCATAATACTTCAGACTTGCATGTTTGATCTTTTTTTCACATGGTGTTCAAGCATGCATGTATAAGAAACTGCCACTGAGCTGTTCTCATAAAAACATATATTTCAAACTATTTTTCATTTAAAAAGCGACTCAGTTTGTTGGTGTCTATCGTAAAATCTGATTTATTTCTCTTGTTTTCAGGACTTGTCTCCAGGTGAGCCAACAGAATCCGCAGAGGGCAGCACGGTCAAAAGGCATATTTAGTCAAAATCAATGTGTTGCCAAGAAATGCACAAACATATTTACTGGTTTAAGGTTTACAGACCCAATTAAGACACAGAGGATGTTCATTTAACAACTCTAGAAAAGTACTGTAATGTAATCAAACCCTGTGTTGGGTACGTCCTATTTTTAGCGTTTAATCAACAAGAGCAAGTGATAATCACTTCCAAAGTGTCTTGTCGGAGCCAAACCTGTTCCTGAGCATGCAAAATGCTCTCTACTGATTAACCAAACAGCAGCTTCTATTCTGATACAGCTTTGTGGATACTGTGGTTCAGTTTGGGAAAAAAAAACATAGACGTTAACATTGGTAAAAGTACTGCTAATTATTGACATTGCTCACATTTGACCTAGTTACATTGTTAACCTACTCAACATCATTCTCCTGCAGCTCCCAGGTTGTCGTCAGTGCTGAATACAGTTTGTATATAATCACCAATCATTGCAAATAAAACCTTATGACCAAATATAGATCAAATTTATGACTTGTGCTGCTCACAGAGGTCATAAACGGGATGAGAGATCACATGCAAATTGTTCCTGCAGCAAATAACAGAGGCGGTATTTCAGCTCCCATCATTTTGAACTTTTATATTTTTTAAATGACAAATATATTCTGAAAACTAATCAGGTTATTGAAAGATATATGTCTGTCCTGTTCTTTTGTTTTAGCAGCTAATATGTTGCGGCAGTAGAAAAGATGGACTGTTGGTTAATTTCTTTGTTCTGGTCAAACTACATAAATCCCTTCACGCCGAGTCCTTCTCAAAGAGAAAACGTTGACCGTAACAATGACTGAAGACAACCGCAAACAGAGCCGGGGAAAACACTTCCTGATTTTCACAGGGCTTTTAACAGGACAATGGAGGGGATGTCTGCAGCGATCTGGGCTGGTCTTTTTATAACAACAGCAACGGAGTAAACACGAAAAGGGTGTGAGTCCTTTCCCACACCGGGTGAATCACGCAGCACTTACACAAGTTGACACCACACCACAGCCAGCAGCGAGGGGACTGTGGCTGGTGCTGCAACTAATGTGTGCAAACCACCTGAGTTGAGACTGTTACAAAGACGTCCAAAATGTTTGTCGGAGGTGGTGTCACAGCTTCCAAATAAATCACCAGTTACAGTTTCTGGAACTTGAATGTTTGTTTTCAGGCTGTAACTAATGAGACACCCATTGGAGTTGACAAATTACCTCCCGAAAGATCCCATTTTTCCTCTAAACATCAAATTCGCTTTTATTTCTCCTACTTTTTTTGTGTGACAGCTGCTATGCCTCCTACAGGGATATGTGAGCTGTGACAAACATCCTTACTGTAAAAATCAGTACACTACTTTTTTGCAGCTTCTTTCCCGCTTATGCAAGCTGCAATAGTGGCTGGTAGGTGTGCAATAATTGTTTTCCCCCTCTGTGTTACACCTACTCACAGCTCTCAAGTATGCATACACACACACGCACACAGTGACAGCCTCTTTATGAACTCCTGCCTGCCTCTTGACAGATGACAGTAGTGGTATGAAAATAGCCCACATTCCTCCCACAGAACCGTCCCGTCTGGTCCAACCAGTTCTCTGCACTCTCCTCGTCTTTTTATCTATCTGCCTCTTTCTCTTTAACTAATCCACATCTGCACTTTCGCTTTGACACTATTTCTCTTCAGATGCATCAAGATGAAAATGCACAACTCCCACATCAACTCTAAGAAAAAAAAAAAAGCCTTCTGAAGACTTCTATATTAGCAGAACTGAGGATGCAGAATAGTCAGATAAGGTGGCAAACCCGAAGTGCTGCAGAGGCTCTAAATTATTGCTCAGAACATCTGCCATTAGCTGCTGTTGTGCAAATCACCAGAAACACAAAAATGTATAGTGGCCACAACCACAGATATAATCTTTTAGCACATGAGAAAGAAAAACGTACAACTGGAACATCTTTTCAGTTTCTTTTTTATCTTTGCTAGATCTCTAAGTTTAGGTCAAAGGAGATAAAGAAGCTCCTGTACATTAATAGCAAACTAAATTATGGATCAATTTCTTTATTATATAGTTCTCGTATCAGATTTATTTAAAGGTAATTTGATGCCATGGGAAAATGTCTTTTAAAAAGGAGTTTATATTAATAAATATCCTCCTTTGTGTTTGTCCAGAAAGTAAATAATTGCTGCTCCAGCTTACTTTTGTAAAGAGAAACAACAACAGAAAATGTTCTTGGAAACAAGACAAGCAACACTGTCACAATAACATACAGTATCATGGTTATTAGCCTGAAAAATATTGCTATGCTTATATTTAAAACTGTGTTCAAAATCAGATTTTAAAAAGGGCTTATGTTCAAAGCGTACTCAAGAACTGAAATGTATAAAAGTCTTCAGCAGTCACTTGTTGTTAGCTCCCATCCCAGAGGAGACATCCACAGCATCCCCTTCATTAAAATTAAATTATATAAAAAAAATCAGAAGTTACATCAAACAAAACATGTCCTTTTGATTCTTCAAAGTCTTGAGACTCTATAACACAATCCCTTGAAGCAAGACAGTCTCATCGCAGAGCCTACTTATTCATGAACAAGAACTAAATCTGCCAAATTTCACTCTAAAGCTCCCTCTTCCCTTTGAATTTAAAATGAAAAAAACACTCTGATTGGTTTGTTTTTAGGTCACCATATCTAAGGGTTTAAACGCAGTATAGATTTCAATCATTTCTGTTTTACCAGAAAGAGAGAAAACAAAAAGGTAATTTCAACAGTTTTCTGTTTCATCAATCACAAGCAGCAACAGTGCAGCTATTTTAGAGATTATCTCAGATGAAGCTTCACTTTTTGTGTTTTCTGCTTCCTTCACTGTATCTAAAGCTCCTAATAATCCCAACCCTGTCTAGACAAGAACTTTCCTAATTGACTGCAAGTTTGACTGTTAGTCAATAAACCAACTCCCCATTCAAGAAGGATCAATGTGGGCAGCAAAACTAAGCACTGAAGAATGTTCCGTTTGTTAGGCGTACAGTCAGATTCGCTTAGATGTATTCAAAGGTGCCCTCATTAAAAATCAGCACCCTTCGTGCAATGTCATTGTTGCTTTCCAACCCACATGACTGATGAGAGAAAAGCCAAGATTTATGGATAGTCGAATGGAATGGAAGTCGATGGTTCATATACCCAGGCTGCTACATGTTGGTCCCAAATGGTTCCGGGAATCAACAACAGCTCATGTTGCATCCAAATTTGACTTTCTTTGTCTTTAATAACACCTGCTGCCCCGTGTTTGTGTGTGTTTCTTTGTATGTGTCTATTAGCAAAATATCTCATCCATCTCACTTCTGAAGTCAACCTGATTCAAGATGGTTGCCACAGCTAACTAACCCTAAATAGTTACAACTCAGTCCATGTTACAGATTTTAAGCTAAAATTTGATGTGGTAGGGTGACGTGCATCCCTTCAAGGAATGATAGCCCTTTAATTTCTTAGGGAACGGGTCCAAACTTTATTACCAGCAGTGTCATTAGAAACTGTCCCAATCCAAACAGAAATTTGCCAAACAATGGCTAAACCCTTCGCTGAACCACCAACTGTCTAATTAGCCTAAGCTCAGCAAATTTAACTTGGCACAGCAGAACTTTTTGTAAGCCAGGATGATACTCCTGCATACTCGTCTCTCATAAATCTTTTGTTTAACAACAATTATGTTCATTTTCAGCTTCACCTCTGTTTTAGGTAGTTGTAGTGACCTTTCTACTTATTTTGACAGAAAAGCTTATGACATATAGTCAATATCCACAATGCTGGAGCAATCAGCAAAAGAGCAGTAGATCAGTGGTGTCCTATCCTGGTCCTTAAGAGCCACTATCCTGCATGTTTCTGTGCCTCAGCACACCTGATTTTAATAAATGGGTGAATAACCGGCTTCTGAAGACCTCAATGACATGCTAAACAGGTAATTCAGCCATTTAATCAGGTGTGTTGGAGCAGGGGAACAGCTAAAATATGCCAGATAGTGGCCCTTGAGGACCAGGATTGGAGACCACTGGAGTAGGTGTTTTTCTCTGTAATCATCAGGCTGACCTGATAAAGTAAAGCACTTAAAAGTAAATAAATAAACACTCACTGGTCTGTAATTTATCATAAATAAAGCAAAAGAAGTCTGAAACACTTGTGATAGAAAACAATCGTTTTAGATGACAAAATCAACAGTTGCTGTAAATTTGGAGCCTGACTGCTTCCATTTTCACTGATCGATATCAAAGAGTGCCCGTGTTATTTGAAAAAAATACCAAGACTGTCAGGAGATTAAGCTGCCATTACCTTAATCATACAACTCCTCCAAAAAAAACTGAAGTCCTATTTCTTGTCAATATAGGAAATGAATAAGTTACAAAGCTTGCTCTATGGAGACAAACAGAACATCTGTGACTAAGACTATATGGAAGGCAGCAGTATGATCTGTTTATTGTGAGTCTGAGCCCAAAACCTGGAGAATTTCACAGTGCTGGAACACAAAAGGAAGAGAAAAGATGCTCCAGCTGCCAAGCAGAACTCTGTCCACTTTTTACTGTTTCCAGACAGCAGGAAGAAGAGGAGGCGGATGAGGAGGTGGAAGAAAAAAAAAAAGGTTCATAACTGAGTAAAAACCTACGCCAGGATTTCCTTTCTACACAAAATATGTAGGCAGTTCAAACCACTACCCTATAGGTTCAGTGTAAAGAAGTTTTCCAGATTCTAAGCTTCGGCACAGACAAGGCCTTTATTTGACCTCTTCACTTGAGTTTTACTGATGTAAGAGGTAAAATGAATGAACTCATTCAACTCTGAGCACTGATTAGCAATTAGAGCAAAACATTCTGATTGTGGGATCATCTTCACGGGGGGGGGGAATAGAAACTTGTGTCTGAAAGAGTCAGCCAAGAAAAGTGAGTGAACATGTGAGATGGTTCTGTTTGTCTTTATGCGTCAATCCATTTATAACAGCTTTATCAGAGATAATTGGGGCAGACGCAGATCCTAAATGCTTCAAATCACACCTACGTCAATTCTGAATTGCACTCAAGCACAAGTAGGACACCAACTCTTTAGACAGGAAAGGTCACAAACAGGATCAGAACCAGGAACCTCTTCTTTACACTGCAGCGTTGCTCCATCTCCTCTCTGTAAACTTTTAAATGTTTTGCAACTTTGCTACGTTATCACTATTAGATAATCTTTACTTGTGGTGTTTTTTTCCTGTCCATTTTGTGTTCGAGCGCACACAAGTCAGACAAACGGTTGAGGAACGCAAAGTTAAAGATTTGACATCTGAGAGGCAATAACATTATCTTAAAAATTAGACAGAACTTGCACGAGTGGCCCTAACTTTATAACAACAGGAAATAAGTGTGATTTTAAATAAAACACAATAAATACAATTTGAAAGCACTTCTTCAAATGGCACAAGTTCTTCACACTCAACACTTTATAGCATTATGGATAATTTGCCTCAATTTTCTGTGGAAAATGCCTCAATGTCATTTAAGCCTTTTATGTAAATCAATAAGGATAGGATCACACTAACTGCTGCTGGACTCTTTATTTTTGTTTTGTTCAGATCATACATTTTTTTATAACTCTTGGTGTATTTATTAGCTGTCATCCTGCCCAGATCCCTCCCTGAAGGTTTGTTGTGATAGATAAAAGTTTACAAAAGCTTCAAAAGTTCTTTTTTTTAAAGTTGTCTTTTATTTTGAGTCAAAAGAATCGACTCATATATATATATATATATATATAAAAATAGAGCTTAATGAACCGATGAACTTTTCGACAGGTAAAAACTAAAGATGCAGTATCAATAAATCCCTAGTAGAAAATACTATAAACTTACAAAGCAGACAGATAGCTGAAAGTAGTGAATATATCTCTGTTTTTTGCAAGAGAATGACTTTATTATGAGTACACAAAGGACTGGGGAACATTTAACACTTTAATGTAGACCAACTTAGTTTTTCATAGACAATCTGAGAATTAAAACCTTTATATAACCCCCTACTTTCAAAGCCTTCTGATAATAAGGCTCACACATACAGAAAAGAAGAGGAAACTGATGTGAATGAGATATGAAAATGATGTCAGGGAAGACGGGACAGGGTTTGCCGAAATACAAGATCGCAAACACGTACTTCCTCTTCAACTGCAAACGCAAAAAAAAAAAAAAAATTACAATAATCTTTTGAATATCAGCTGTTCTCATCTAAGCAAAGGCCAGCAAATTTATTTCCTCTTCCTAACAAGGGCTGGAAATACAGTGTTTCTTTGTGAAACTTGGCACATCCATGGCCTCTTGGCACCTCGCAGGCATGACAACAACAAATCTCCTGAGAGTCTCAGCGAAGGGAAGACCATTGATGTTTACAGTTTTGTTTACAGATTTTGCCCTGAAGGGACACACAATAATTACTTATTATTGCTCAAGTTTGGGCATCATCCGAGTCGATTTATCAGGAGATCAGTGATGGAACAGTTGCATCATGTTCCTAATGCTTCTAAAATATTAAGAAGCTTTTTTAAGGTTGCACTCGCTGTTGCTGAGGATATAAACTCGGGTGTGAAAGGCATGAAATACACATGTGAAACAGACCTGTGTTCAGGATCTCTACTAAATCACCAAGATAAGGCCACTTTCTGGTTGTGCGTGTGTGTATTTTCAGGGTCCTAACCCACCAAAAAAAGATTATCAATCACATTCAATCATCAACTCAGAGCTGTGTGTGTGTGTGTGTGTGTGTGTCATTAATCTGGTGGAAACAAGTGGCTATCGGTGCCTTTAAGGATTCTGTAACCCCCTCGCCCTGACCTGATCTCTAAAGGCAATTTTTTACAAAGCTTTACAATCTGAACTGCAGCAACAATGCCCGTCCCGTTTTTGAAGACAATGTAAGAATTTAAGGGTCAGGGCAAAGTGAAAGAGCCTTAAAATGAGGAGTGAGGAGCAGAAAAACCTGGTGACACAGCAAACTATAAATCACACAACAGACTGAAAACATCTGGAAGGCACCTCCACTTTTGCCACTCCTTTTATTCAAGACAAAAATGTGTTTTCTAAATAAGTATGTGTGAGTGTTTTAATTTATAAAGCGCTCTTCGGGAAAAGTGACAGCAAGCGCCCAATCCTCTGACCTATAATCCACTAACTGTCATCTATATCCCTTTGCACTTGATCTCCTACACTTACACATGATAATCCTCTAAGTGAGAATGCACGCACACAATATAAAGAGATGCAAACACTCATAGTCATGTTACACAGTCATTTACATTTATATATGCATATGTGTCTTCATGAATAATAAGAGGTATCCACAGCTGGTATGAGTCTTGTACCACTAACCTACTTTAAGGATCTAACTGCAGCCATCAGTCTCTCTCTCTCTCTCTCTGCATCTGTTCCACTTCTTCATTACCTTTGCCTAAACATGCACAAAATAATTTAAAGGGACAAACACACCACTGCAGTCTGTCACACACATTCGTATACACACTGACAATTTTGCTCAAGCATCTGTACAGTGCTCATAGCAGCTTTTACTCTGTTACAAACCGAGCACCGCTGATTTTTCCTAAAATCGCAGAGCCGCTGATGGTCAATGTAGAGACTCCGAAAAAACTTCAGCTCTTTTCACAGCACCAGGAAGGCAGTTAACACTCATCTTTTTTTTCACCATGAAAGATGGATGAATTCAGCATGATGCACCTACATCTAACAGCTAACAGCTAACATGGAGTGGGGGTCAGAGAAGGAGACATGCAGATTTTGCAAGACTTGACGTAAAAGCCGAGGATGTTCTGCTGTAATTTATTCACACATCAACCTCCCGTAGAACTCGCTGAACGCTCCAAATGCCTTCTTGAAAGCGGGAGGTAGCATTAGAAAGGTACAGTATAGCTTCCAGACCCAGAGGAAAGATCAGAGGGACGCGAGAAGCTGGAGGCCCTGCCAGGGGCTCAACAAATCCACAAAGTCAGTGTCCAAGAGTTGACTGGACAACAGAGATGAATGAAAAGGTCCAGAGGATTTTAAAATGTTGCTTTTTAAAACTGGAATCAAGCATGGGGAACTGAAAAGAACTGACAGGCTCAGAGTTTTCCAGCTCTGATGCACATCTTAAATTAATTATATAGGGGCAGAGCTCCCATAAACCGTAAAATAACATACCTGTTGGGGTCAAAATGGTAAGAGCATGGCTTTTAATTTTTATTAGGCTATAGTGTGCAGCTATATAGTCCCCCATCTGTTTAAACTTTGTGATTTTGAAGAAAAAGCAACAACAGACTATAGCTATTACTTAGCTGTAGTCTAATAACCAAGTCTGTTGTCTGTAATCAGTGTGGTTGATGTGCCTTATGCAATTTAGATGCTGAATGGGTATCATGCAGTTTATCAGTGATGGAATAGTTCCATTCCCTCAGTATCAAAATCAAGCCTAGAAACTCAGTCATCAGAATGCGGCTCTGCTACAGCCAGCTTGATGATGTGTTGCATGTGTAGAATGAAAAGCCCTGGATACACAAATGGTCTAAGGGGAATACACTTTTTTCCTGCAGGTTTAACAATCTTTCGATACTTACATAACTGTTCCAGCACTTCCTTTTCCTGTCCCCTCTGGTCAGCTTTCTCTTCCCTTTCCAACAGACCTGGACTTTGCACACATTTACACACAAACACACTTGTTACTGGAACCCAGAATCAATCCATATCCCTGCGAAGGTCCAGAGGAGCAGAATATTTGTTGCCTGAAACATTCTTCTGAGAGCTTGATTTCTGAAAGTCAAATGAGTTGCACCAAATCTACCCTCTATGAGTCCCTTGGTAGTATTTATGTTACAAAGACAGATTCCAGGCTGTGACTGTGTGGAGCTGTGGATTCTTACTACACACCACAGAGTGGTGGATGAAGACGAAATCAATACTTCTGTGAAATCCCTAAAGCTATTTTTCCATCCACTGCTTCGCACAAACATTAAGTGCTGCCATAAGTTATCTATAAAAGTGGTTTTAAAATGTTTTCAAGGTAGATCTGAGGTCTGAGAGGATTTACATGCAGGATGTTTACCTGACTGTGTTTTTGTTGCAGTAGCTCTTGTACAGAAGCAGACGAAATCCAGAAATTTCATTTCCATATGGGCTGGTCAGGCTTAAAGTCTGCTGAGTCTCATTTACGCCAATGAGAGAACGTCATGGGTAATTATACCATGCTATCAGATATCTGAGGAAAGTCAAACTCAACAAGGGCCCTCTGTATTCACCGACCTCCTGTTCAAAGATGAAACACGCTCACTTAAGAGTTCACAGTAATGTTGAGCTTTGCTAAGAAGCCAGGCGTCTTTTCCATCTCCGTGCCGACTTTCGAAGCAGTCACTGAGCCATGTGAGTCTGACTGCTTGACCATCAGTAGAAAAGGGGAGTGGGAGTGAACAGTCAAAACAGACACTCTTTAAACAGTGGTGAGTCACACTGGTAGGAGTGCAAAAAATGCAAGATAAAAAAGGATGTTTTAGTTAAACAGTCAAACATGATGCAAACAGAAAATATCACACTCATGTGGTATTGGAGAGATCTGACTTTTGAAAATGACAAGTGTAAAAGTGGAAGATATATAACTAATTAATGTCTTTTAATTGCTAAATATGACGCTACCAACTGTGGGTGGCAAGGGGAAAGTTGCAACAATTTGCAAATCAAATCTAACTTTATGTGTTTGAAATAACTTTTAGTACCTACAGCTGAATGTTGTGAGTGATGGGGACTGAAAACCATGTTTCTGTCAGGGCCCAACATGTTTTGTGCAAAGAATCAAAGAGCTTCAGGCCTCTCCTACACGCCTCACTGCTGGTCCCTGACATCCTGCAGGGCTCTCGTGTTTTTCACCATCACACAGAGCCATTCTGTCTGCGTGCTGGAGGGTCCTCAGGATCGTAATAAACATCCAGGATCAAACTGTCTCCCCAAAGTGCTCCAGATCTCTGTGATACAGGTGAACCAGGTGACCCCTCTCAAAACAGTTCAAGTACAGATGAGAAAGCATCACGCCGTTGAAGGATTGTTTGTTCCTGTGAAGGCTTCAGGATGTTCCTCTCTTGCTGCCGGGGGAAACCAGCTGCTGTCAAATCAACTCCAAAGATTTGAAACCCTCCACACCGGCTCAGGGATCTCTACAACCAGCTCATCATTTAGCTTCAGAGTGCTAGAACCCCACAGACCAAACACACTGAAGCACACATTCACACTCTGACCTGCCTGGCTTAAACGGCTCGTTTTTGCAGTGTGCAAATAGAGCAGCCTGTAGCCCAAATTATTAGCTATCACAAGGTTTGCTCTGAGGCCAAAGTCCAGCATAAATGCCCCAATTCATATCGTACAGGCATCATTCATAAAGCTTCCACCGAATGGCTCCAACAAGTAAAAACAAGCGGACACTGAAACAGCAGAGGCAGAGGAGGTGTACATCTGACGGCCCATCAGAGTTGATCAAGCAGAACAAGAATGTGTTACAGTAAGCTACAATCTGTCAGACGGGCTTCTCTTCAACAAAGCTTTGTCTGCTTACTGTTGGCCCACTGACCGTTCAGAGAATATTGTGGCAGAAGGTATTTTACTGCTGAATGTCACGTGGTTTACTACAAACCCACTCTCCATAAGGCTGGTTCACTGTAGCCAATTCTGCCCAGAGAACACACTAAATTCTTCAGCAAGACTACAGAAAAACAACAGCTGATCCACACATATGAACAGAGGAAAGATAGCAAAATGGAAAGAAATGCAATGGTAACATTTCCAGTGGGTCTAAATGAAATTAAAAAAAGTTTGCAGTCATACCAGGAGACTTGAAGAAGCTGAGGATCGAACCACATTTGTTTAGAGGCTGACCTACTCTACTTTTTGACCCAAAGGACATCAAATACAGCTGAGACTGATGGGAATATCATTAGTTTCTGTAGATAGTTGGCCTCAAAATACGGGGTACATTTGGATAAAGTAGAATTTGGATTTTTATGGCAGCGCTAGATGAATAGTTAGATCAATAAAGTGATTTTAATCATATAAAGGGATGAATCTACTTACCTCAAAACAAAAACATGAAATAACTTAATGTCCTTCAGCGGATCAACACTTGTGAGAAATCAGGCTCGAGGAGATAAAAAGTTTTTTGTACTTTATGTCAGTAAAGTGGACCAAAAGACATTCCAGCCATGATACTTACATGTCTAAAACAAGTGTAAGATTTTAGTTTTAAGACCATTTTCTATCAAGCAGAAGAACACATGAAGGGTGATATGAGAAAAGATATGAATCCATGTTGAAAGTATGACCTCGTTTGATAGATGGTCATGGATGGCTGCTTGCCGTTAAGAGAGTTCATTATCACAGAGCTGAAGGATTTTTACTGAAAGAAATTCCTGTAATACACTAGAAGAGCTTTGGTAAGAAGATCTAGTTCATTCATTCCCTTTCTCCATCGCTGACTTTGATTGGCGGGGCGTCATACTTCAGGTGCAGTCTTCCATCTTCTTTCAGGCACTTCATTCCCCCCCACACACACACACACACACATCTCCAGCCTCACAACCCCTTTCAAAACGTCTCACCTTCGCCGTTACCACAACTCCATAACTCCATTTCACTCTGTACAGTCACACGTGCTTTTCCAACCTCACACCTTTCTCCCTGTGACACTCAACACCTCATTATGTCTGCCACTTCTCAGCCCTCCCTCCTTCTCAGATTGTGGCCTGGCGCAGCAAGTGTGTGTCACCATGAGCGCAATGACAGTCAGATATTGAACCTTGTCAACCAAGCTGCCACCTACACGTAGCATCACCCCGAGTAGAGTCAAGCATGTAATCCCAGCAAGCACAGCTACCCCCCACTTGTCCTGTTCTTTGGTCTGTCCCACCCCCCCGCAGCTCCCTACTCTGCTGTCGGATCTTGTGTAGGCGTGTGTGGTGCTAACTTGTTCAAATTATAAGAAAATTGTGGTTTCAGACAAAAATTAGGCACCCACACACATAGAGGAAAAAAAAAAAGGACAGGAAAAATTGGAGCTCTGCCGCTTTAATTTCCTGCAGCATTCAGGACACTTTATTCCAGATGAGAGGAGAGACTGTGGTTAAAACTGCAAAAACACTCTTATCATTCTAGGTCATTAATATCCATCCATCCGGATAGACTTCTTCACAGCAAAAAGTACCAGAAGGGGAAAATGAAAAATGATGTCATTTGTGTGTCAGTGTGTTATCCTGCAGGGATGCTAGTGTGTGCTTATGCGCTCCTGGCTGTTGTCAGCTTTTCCTGCTCACCATCACGGCAGCATATGTCTGTCTGTGGGGACTACTCGCTGATGGCGTGGGCTACCAGGGGACAGCAGAATCGCAGCTTCATGCCATACAGGCCAGCAATTAGTCTTATCCCGGCTGAAGTGAACAAGTGGCACAGAAATTCACTAATGAGAAGAGATAACCGCGGAGAGCGTGTCTCGCTTCACCTGCGGAGTTAGAGCTCAACGAAAAAAGGTGATGCAGTTTAAAAACTGATTATGATAGACTGGCTCAGCAGAGTTTGCTAAAACTAAGAGAGGGGCCAAAGAGGAGGCATCTGATTGGAACCTGATGTAAGTCAGATGCGCACAAAGTTTCCTGGACCAGAACCTTACAATCGCCAAACAGTCCCATGCTGTTTTAGTAAAGCATGTTGTTTCAAAGCTTCAAAGTTTATGGAAAATCTGCAGTTGGGGGAGCCTTTTCACAACTGGCCATGACTCAAGACTATTTACAGTTACAGCATAAATATTTAGGGATACAGTTTCACTGCATCCTGTTTAGTTAGAACAAACAAGGTTTGCACAATTATTCACAGTTTCCAAACTCTAAATGATTGTGTTGCGCTCTGATTGGACGCAGCCCACAAGACTCTTTTCATGCAGCCCTGCTGATCCATTCTTAAAAACAAACTGGGCTTTTGTCAAGAGTGAGTAAAATGAATCCGTCTTTCACGGCCCTGCTTTGGTGACCATGCATGAGAAGACCTGTGGGGCCACGGTGACAGCAGCACACAGCTGACAAAGGCGTAGATAAACACAGGTCCCCTGAATGCAGCACTAACAGCATGTCTGACAATGACAGTGATGCTTTTGTCAATCATCCATACTTATCCTCTCACACCTGATAACCTGGTTAAGGCTGAATCATCACCTCACAGCTTGGGTCAACCTTTCCAGCCTAAATCAACACGTCCAGCACATAAGATTAAATTGAACTTGAAACCATCAAAGCAGAACAAGAGCAAAGGGGGGGATTTCCATTTAGGATCTCAGTCCAGGAAAATGCTGTTTGTGTTGCATATGGGACCCATCTATAGGTATTATTATTATTATCACCAGGTACAGTAGTGCATGCTTTCTGACAGTTGCACATGTATATAAATATACGGTATAAATTACTATGAATGAATAAATCGTATATACTACCTTGATTGTCTTCGTCCATGACTGCAGCCAGAAAATCTCCCAAAAAAAGCGGTTCCAAAAACTTCCTTTGCGTCTAATTTACTCAAAATGTACGTACTGATGTTCCAGGACGCATTGGGTGTTATTACTGTTATTATTATTATTATTATTGTTATTATACAGGTAGGAGATTCACGGGCAGCAGCGTCCCCCTTTAGGAAATGTGGCCATTTAAAGCGCCTCACAGCCGCCTCACTTCTTCGGCTCCTTCCGGCTCGATTCTGTCCGTCCGTCAGTGAGAGATGAGTCTATGTAGCAGCAGCAGATTGGCTTTAAGCTCACACCGACCGAGCCTGCTGTCGCTATCCCTCCAAATACGCCTTTACTCCACTCATATCAGGAGAGCGGCTCACTCAGCTGCCGTCAAGCTGGACGGCGCGGAGCAGGAACGACACCGGAAGTGCAGTTATTGCTCATAAAATAAAAGAACGGCGTTCCCACGTCTCATCTACCAGTGGATTTTTCTTGCAATTTGAAACAGGAAGCTGTTTTCACACTGTTTTGTAAACGATAGGTGTTTAGTGAAAACATTTTTAAGATCGGTGTTCCCACGAGTGGCTGCATTGCAACTATCACTGGCTTTTATTTTGAAACTCCTAACCGGAAGTTCTTTAGATAAACATTTCGCTCACACAAAGGTGTTCAAGCCTCATCCCAGCTCCGCCGCACAGCTCGAGCTGCGCGTCAGCATCGATCATCTTCACGTGACCCCACGCAGCAGGAGAAATGATGGATAAATATATCTACATTTTATTGGTATTTATTTAGTTCTTTATGTCGCATTCACTCACATCTAAGCTCATTTTCACCACTGGGATGCGAGATAATAACCCTCTAAATCAGAATAAAGAGACTATACCTCAAGCAAAATTTTATCTTATAATTATGAGATTGTAATCATGACTTATCATCTCATAATTATGTCTTTGCTATATCATAAATGACTTAATGTCTTACTATATCATATTTATTTCTTAGTGGTAACTTTCTTATAATTATGACTATATATCATGGGATGGTAGTATTATGAGATACTTTATCATATTGAGTAAAACATATACACTTAATAATACGTTCATTTACGAATGGTACTTTTTAAGTCCTCCTGTGCAGTAAAGCATTTGTTTCTCGTTGCATTTGTACCTGGGACTTGATGTTTTTGATAATATTGCTTTTATCAAAACCCTTAAATCACTTTTAAACAGGGCAGCAGAAAGACAAATGTTTTGGTGTTCTTAAGACAATACCAAAGAGGGGGTCAGGTTTTATTCTTCCTTAAATTCTTATATATATACATACATATATATATATAATATTGCTGCGTAAAAATGGTCTCTGTGATGTTTAGATGTGATTGGTCTGAACCAAATTTTCTAATTAGGGCAAACTGTTAGAAACTGTTTGCCCCAATCTGCTCACTGACTCATTACAGTACATTTTTTACAGCCTGCTTCACATTGTGCAGGAGCTTTGTTCTGCTACAATGAATGTTTACCCTTATTCAGCTGTTTCAAAAAAAAATGTAAGAAATGTAATTTTTTGTTTATTATAATAGCTAATGTACCAGTTTATAAAACGGTCACATTAGTGTATTAGAATATATGTAGAATATTTTACAGCAATTTATGGGTTATCTTATTAAAATAACTGGAGTATTTTAATGAGATGTTGTTGGAGCTCATTTAAAATACGCTGCATTATCTCAAGTAATTTGACCCATTTGGACCTGATGTGCTCTCTATACACTCTTGTGTACATGTTGTGTCAGATTTAATGGGCTAATGTGTGATCATTTGCAATATTTAATAAGACGGATTTGGGATTTTGCATTAAGTGCTTATTTGTAAATGGCAGTGAAATAGTTTTGTGAAACGTCTTTTAGGACCAACATACTGGACATAAATCACCCTCTGCAGATTTTACTCGCACGTCTAAGATCTTATGTCTTCATTGCATCATAGAAAGGTTTCTGAGGCTCCTGTGGGATGCAGATGCACAGAAATGTGTCCAAAAGTGATTTATCAGATTAATTTAAGTTAGCTACACAGCTGCACAAAAATGCTGCAGGCCAGCATGTTGTGTGTGTGTGTGTGTGTGTGTGTGTGTGTGTGTAAGCAGAAACCAAAGTAGGTCACAATTTAAAATACAAAAAGATTAATTTCAGTTTAGATAAAAAGGCACTTTTGGATAAACCTGACCCACTCGCAGATATATTGCAGAAGTTGTTTCTACAACACACGTGGTTTCACTTACAGCATTCCTTCTTCTATGATGAAGGTGGGGGGGTTGGGGGGGTCTCACTTCCTGTGTGTGCATTACTCCAGTGGTCCAGCATGAACAGATGTTTTAATGTATTAAACTGTTTATTCGTAGGTGTCACTCTGAGAAAAATGTTTCGCTTTCAGTCTAAACAAAACGACGTTATCCAGCCATAACATGATCACTTCTTCTGACACCATTTCTTGTGCTGAGAGGAGGGGGCGTTATTTTCATTCGTTTAAATGTGGATTGATATGAGATTGCTGCAGTTTTCTTCACTTTTAGTTTTAGATTTTTTTCAAAAGTATTGATAAAAAAAGCCATCCCATAGGGTAGAAAAAAACTCAAATTAATTATTTTCTGCAAAACCGACATCATCAGGAATGAATTATTACACAATCCGCTGAATTTTTTAGATCCAGCTTATTCCAGTCTGGTGCAGAGTGATTTTTTTAAATCCTAAAAAACAAAAATCTGAGATCTTTTGCAAGATCCTGACATCAAATGCGGTGGTGGGGGATGATTGGTGCTGAGGAAGCATTTGTTTGCCTTGTGCTCAAAGACGAAAAGCATCTTGTGAAGATAAATCACGTGTTTTTAAAAGGAAATATAATTCCTGGAGATGTGTGTCACAATTTTAACTGGAAAAAAAAAGAACAGTTTTAGTGCTGGAATTTGGGTACATCTAAGTTTTTGCGGCGACAGAGAAATTAGGAAAGTATGTGCAGGGAGGGGAAATCTGGGTTAAGCTCACTTTAGTTTGGGGCTCAGAAAAAAATAAAAAAAATAAAGTCTCTTATTTCACTTCTTAAATGAGGTTTTTAATTTGAGGAGGACTTATGCAAAACAGCTAGCATGTGCAAGACTGAATACCCCAAGCTGCAACTGCCAAATAGATCACAATGTTGGTAAAAATGTTGGTAAAAGCTTGGAAATGAAGCAAGATAAAGAAGAGTTTTACTGTCCATTCTGGTCACTGCAGGAGCTGTTGTTAAACAGAAGCGTTCGCAATTATGAATCTGCATCACAGTGCTAAAGCAAACACAGTCAGTGCATTCTATTCCTCATAAATGTCATGCCTAATGTGTCTATGAGTCATGAGAGAAACCTCGGAGTGGCCCAGATACCATCACAGGCGAACAAAAGAGAACGAGTCAGGTGCAGAATCTAATGCTCGGAAACCAAGAACAAGTCGGTTCGGTTCGCTCACAGCGCGTTGCTTTCAAATTCCAAAACAGGAATAAAGAGTGGCCCCCAACGAAGACACGAGCATGTGTGTGCAGCAGAGGGTTCATCCCCCCGGGGGAGGGTGCATGTCTGGCAGATTAGGCCAGGCATCATGGGAAACGTCTGCGATACTCCTCCTGACCGATTTCACGTGGCCTCATTGAAGGCCCTTCATGCGCTCCAGTCGCCTCAGCCGTGCCTAGGGGCCGATCTGTAATCACCCACCCCCCAAAATCCTGAAACCCCTGCTTCACCGTCTTCCTTTGCATGAAACCTCCCCCCTCCCTCTAGGTGTGTATATGCTGATTCAGCATTCACACTGTTGTTGTCCTGTTTTTGTAGGCATCTGTAGGTTCACAGCAAACTGACTCCTCCTGCGTACGCTGTGCTGTTTTAGCCTTTCTTTGTCAGAACTTTCAGCTCATTCTGGAGACGGGTTCTGTGACTTCTGGATTTCTTTTTGTAACTTTTGTACTTTTCAAAACACTTAACTAAATTTACAAATATATTCCACATAAAAATACCTTCAGATCTCTTTAACTCCTTCAAAGATATTGCCTTAGAAGCATAATTGATCTATTTTCATTTTCTTACACTACTTTTAGTTTAGCCTTTAGCTATTTGTACCTTTTAGCCTTTGTCCAGCCTTTTGATACTTTTGGCTTCTAGCTAGCCTTTAGCTGTGAGCCAGGTTACTTTTAGGGAGCTTTTTAATACTATTCATAAGCCTTTTGCTATTTTTAGCTATTAGGTAGCCATTTACTGCTTTTAGCTTCTAATTACCATTTTGCTACTTTTGGCTTTTAGCTCGTGTTCTGCTTCTTTTAGCTTTGACAACTCAGTTTCAGCTTCTTCCGCAGTTGCAGGACCTTTTATTGCAAAAACCGTGATTTCTCCAGTGTGCTTTTCATCTAAAAGAGTATTTTTTTACTAAAAGGTTTCGACTGAACCAAAGGACGTGAGAGGCTCTCAGTCCTTCCTGCGCTGGAGGTTGAATTTTTAGCTGCATGCGAGTGACGAAGGTCACAGGAAGCGCAGAGTGGCAGGATTTCCTCCTTCATTCTCTGCAGTTTAAAGTCCTCCACGTCTTTCCTGCCACCGTCTGATTGAAGGGCAACGTTGGGTTGATTTTCTGGGTCCAAGGACACATATGAGTGGAGGCTTTATTTGGACTCACAAAGGCAGCAGTGTACGCTGGAGACCTTGAATGTAAAGCTGTGAGTGAACACCCCCACCCCACCCCCACCCCCACCCACCCCACCACGTCTGAAGTACATTCTTTCAAAATCTGCTGCAGTTACATAACAAACTCTCAAGATTGTTGCCTTTACCCACCATGTAGCTCATTTTCAGGTTTTACACGCAGCCTCACATGATGATGGAGTAATAAGTTGTGCAACACGCTGGGTCAAACACCTCTGAGATAAAAGCAGGAGCATCAGAGGCTAAATGAGGACCTGAAACCAAAGGTTTTGATTAAAAAGCGCTGACGGTGTGAACAGAAACACAAACCTGCTTTTTCTAATTATGAGCTCAAACGTTCATGCACAAGTAAAGCAAAGTGTCACACTAACACCTCCCAAAATAGCTGCATATATTCATAAGCTTCTTCTTTCTTTCTTTTTTTTTTTGGCTTGTTTGACCTATTTTAAGTCTGTAAAATCATCCCTCCTCCTCCAAACTCCCCTCCTTCACCTCCTCTTTCCCCTCATTTCAGGTCAGCCAGGAGCTCATAACTCCGGATTTTTTAAACACAATATATATGCCTTCCCCCCACTGGGTCAAAAATAATAAAATCTGTTTGATTAATATTTTGTGATGTACGTATTAAGGATAAGAAACTGAAATTTCCTGCACAATTATACATCTGGTGTCTGGAAAGTGAAAACAACTTGAAACTTTGTTTACAACAACAGAAGAAACTGAAGAAAAAAAAGGCAAACGTGATGATTGGATCAAAAAATAAACCTGATCCTCGTTCATCCTTACAGTGGCTAATAAAGAATTGTCTTGACTAAACAAAGAAAATAAGAATTATAAGCGTTCATATTTGTTTTAAAAAGTACTTTTGAACTAAGAACATCAGCACATGGGTGTTTGAAATTTGTAATTTCACTCAGTTAGGGGCGAATTAAACGTGACATTGTACGTGGAAATTCAAATTAAAAAAAAAAAAAACATCTTAAATGCAGTAAAAAACGTGGAAGTTGTTGTGTTGTAGAACCAAACACTGCAGTGCAGCTGCAGTTTCCATTTGCAGTATTATCACTTTCACACTCAGTCAAAAAACACGTGAGCTGCTGCAGATGCCAAAGGCTAAAACTGTTTATCTTTATTCCTCTCCCACCTTTTTTTTCTGAGGGTTTAATTCATGTTTGGCAAAAAAACAGGATAAATATAACCCAACTTATCCTTCATCTATAGATCTCTCTCTCACTCTCCCAGTGCTTTTTATAACCCCATTAAAATATTTCCCCCCAACAAATCCCAGAAAAATAAATCCTCTTTTTTTTTTCCCCACAAAAAAAAGGGGAGGGCAGGAAGGTTTGTCTGTCACACTGGGAAACACAGTTGCCTTGGCAACCACTGATGGTTTTATGCTTCTGCCTGGCATCAGAGGGACTGGTTAGGAGAAGTTTACTGGGGACATTTTGCGCCGAGGAGTGCGTCAGCACTTTGGGAATTAACCTGATTCGCAGACCTGCTGGGTTCATTACAAGCAAGGTTTTTTTTTACAATCTGTTTGCATTTCAATATTTGAGAAAAACAAAAGCAAATAAATTGATTTGAGAACAAGGGAAAGGCCGAACATTTATTGAAAAAAAAAATGCAGATTGCCTGCCGCCTTTCATGACGGAGGTTTATTAGCTCATCTCACGTTTCTGGTCAGATCATGAAAATAATGTTATATGCCATCTCATCCCTCACGCTCAGAGTATGTGCTGTGAGGGACTCTGGCGGTGGCTATCTTTAAATGTAGAAACTCTAAAATTTATCAATTTGTAAATGCACTTTCAGTGATCACTTTCTGAAAGATTCATTAAAATCCAGCCATTGTTTCATGAGATATTTTGCTAACAGACAAACCTGGTTTTGCGCTAACAAACATAATACAGTTTCATTGAGTGTATGATATCTTTCTGTAGCAGCTTGTTTCAGCTTTAAAGAGGCTGGTAGCTCTTTAACCTCCTAGCACCTGGCGTCCAAAATGTGGACATCACATTTTGCTTTGAATTCCTTGATTCACATCAGGTCCCAGTAAGCCCAAATAGAAAAGACAAATTAAAAATGCTCATTCCATGGAAGAGGTCGAGTCTCAGGAGGTTAAATCTGCCCCCAACAAACAGAAAGCCAAACCACTGAGTCTGCTGCCCCCGTGTGGACAGTCAGAGTTACTGCACCTTATCTGCCTCAGCTATAACTGGACTCAGACATTTATAAAACATAAAATCCGCAACAAACTGACACGGAAAAAGATGCTGCATCGCACACGTTTCATGCCCCACTCTCTCATAAACTCAGTGTCAAATGAGTTGTTTACTAAATGTAGAGAAATCATTCAGTTATCCATAATTTGTGTCCTTGAAGGGAAAGGATCACCTTTTATTGGAGCATCCCTATCTCAATGACTTCTCTACTTTTTGCCTCCAGGTGCTCAGGTGTCCTCCCACAGCTGGTGATTTTAAACCGCCTGTAGGTGTGAGCAGGAGAAACGGGCTCCAGGCCCTCAGAGACACTGAAAGGGATAAAGTGACTTCAGAAAGTGGAGGATAGTGTTACATTTATACCACAGTGCCACAAATTCAGAGTCAATCTCAAGGTGACCAAAGCTTTTCTAGCAGCACGACTCTTACTGAAGCTATACAATGTGGCTTTCTTTGTGTGTTTTCTTTTTTATTGTGACACACTTTGTTGTTTTTTTCCCTTTCAGGTGCTCTCTTCTTCAGGGGTCGCCTGTTGTGGAAGATTTGTTTTACACCAGCTGCCCTTCCTACACTCGAACCTGCAGCCTCAGGATTACTCTGTGTATGTATTGTGGATTTATTACCACATTTAGAAAATTCACAATAAATAGTAAGCTTTAGGAACCTTAGATGAACAACACAAAACATAATAAACTATCTATATATCATAACCCGCTGCCGAAAGGCAAAGGATAATGTTTTGGCTCAGGTCTGTTTGCAAAATATCTCAAGAGCCACTGAACTAATGTTACTGAAACTTTCGGGAAATTATCATCAGATGTATATTTACAACTGATTAACCATTTTGGCAGATGATATGCAGTCCTTCAAGGATTGCATATCATACCTTGAATACTTTTTGGTGTTTATGTTAAATAATGACAGAAAGTCTCGTTTTTGGGCCCCTGGGACGTGTGAGGACCAGTGGATTTGGCTTTTAGACGCCGACGTGAGCGTCAGAACTAAAAGGAGTTGGATTTTATCTCAGCACGACAGCACATTCACAGTCCACCAGGATAAATGTTTTGCAACACGAATGGGACTCGAGCAGTGTGGTGGTTTGGTGAATAAAAAACTGCATTTTGTTAAATTATTTCACTTTTCAAATTGGAAATCATGATTTTATTTTTCAGTTTTAATCACTTGCGGTCAAACTCAGTTTCCCATGATTAATGAGAGCTTAGGAAACGTGTTTTTCTCTACACTTTACAATTTAAATTATTTGTAGAAGCACATGCAAAGAGTATAAAAGGTTTTCCCAGAGCTTGTTCACATGTCATCAGAGCAATAGTTCCCATAGTTTGGACCGGTTCTTCACTGTGGCTTATAAAAATAAATACGGGTCCAAAGTTAATCTCCAGATATCAACTTCATATTCAAAACTGATTTTTTTGTGGTATGTTTCCATAATAATTGTCACAAAGAATAAAAACGGTATACAGATTGTTAAGGCTGTGTTGTCATTATGCTCTTGTTTAATTAGCAATGTTTGCATTTTTAAACCAGCGACAAATGTAGTCAGAACTCTTTAAAACAAATCATTTACGGTTGAGAAGTCAAAAAGTTTGGAAAGCCCTGAATTAGAGGACGTAAGAAAAGAAGGTGTACAAATAAAATGGCAAATATTTGACTGTTCCTCCTATTATACCCTAAAAATCTGTAAAAATACCTGCAATAAACGTGGATCCTCAAGGACCCATCAGTGGGCATAAATATGAGAATTTTACAGAACGGCGGAGAATTGTTTTTTTTTTTTTTTTATTATTCTTATTAATTTATTTCTTCCAGAGTAAAATCATTCTCACTGTCAGTCCGATGAGGACAAAACTCCAAACGCTCAGTTCTTTTTTGTAAACCTTGAGATAATTACAACCAAAGACAAGTTCGTTCCGGTAGCTCTTCTCACTACCATCAGTGCTACAGTTCTGCAGGAACAGAGTGACATCCGAACACAAAAACATGCAGTGATCCTGTGTTCTCTAAGACGTTACCATTGGATCAGCGGCGCCGTTAAAAAAAAGAACGTGTACCGTTTGGGATCGCTGGCCTCGAGGTGTCTGAACTGCAGAGGTCAGAGACAAAAACATGCTCGTTTTCAGGCTGTGGAGAGGCTTTATATAAAGTGGATTCCGTCCGGGTCTTGGTTGTGAGATGGAACACTGACTGACGGATACACAGAAATTTAGATAAATGTCATGCTGTGGATATTAAATCCTCAGAAAGAGAGGAAAAAAAAAGGCTAAGCAAACGGCTCGTTGATCAGAAAGGCCTCGTCTCCGTCTCCCACCTGCAGACATCCCTGCTGCCCTTCACCTGCAAAGGCACCAGCTCAGTTCGAAGACAAACTGTCAGCTGTGTGGGGTTATTGCATCCCTCCCATCGGTTTGCAGGATTAGGTGTCCTCTTCTTGGACATCGCCGAGTCAGTCGGTGTCTTTCGACGGCAGGGACATGACAGCACTCGCCGTTCGCCACTGTAAGTCCAAAACACAGGTGCGACGCTCTCAGTGGATTTCAATGTGAACCTGTAAGCGGATTGAGACTCTGTCAGTCGCTACGCTCCAAACTGAATGAATAAATGAAACAATTTCATGGTTTTTAAAGTTAAATAAATGTGAAGTTATTTGGTTCATGTTGGAGGTGACGGTTTCTGCTGAACTGAAGCTGTAAGCTAGTCTCTTTATTAAATTACCAACATTTATTTGGCTTTTACTGTCCTTTTTTGACTGAAAGCAAAACACAAAAGACATCTGTCAGCGCCACTTTAAATTAAAGACCTTGCATAACATGAATGAATGCATATCACCCTTCTCCTTTCATTGAAGAGCTTAAATATGGATCATTTTACGGCGGGAGTCGTAGTCGTCCAAACCTTGAAAATAAAGTTAAGCACAATCTCGTGCAATACTTCCAGACGCCGTGCTCAAAGTTTGTGCTGTGAATGACTTTCAGCTACTACCACATCAAATTTACCTCAACTTTAGCAGATTGACTGAGTTAGAGCTAAATTCGGCGACGGGCGATAATAACAAGTAGTAGAACATGAACTGTCAGGGCTGTTTAATCCACCAGGGCACAGTTTGATCATATTTTACTGCCAGCTGATTTGCTGACAACTGAGGTTTTTAATCAATAAGTCAGTCAGAGAAGAAGGAAGGGATGATTTAGTATCACAACGTCACAAAATGCTGACTGCGTCATGGAAACAATACAACTAAATTACTAAAATAACTCATTGTTCTCATTGTTATTAAAGAAAACATTTGAATTACTTGTGCTACAAGAAACCTGATGTCAACAAAGTACTCAGCAAATTAATCCATAACAATGTTTATTACTTTAACTTTAATAGATCCTCATTGACAGAAATATTTTTTTTTTAGTTTTGTACACTTCAAACTGAAACTGAAACCTACTAATGATTACAATATGCTAATTTAGCTTAAGGGGAACCAAACAAACTGTTTGATGATTTGCAGAAAGCAAATAGGTCTTTATATTTCATGTTTTTAGTTATAAAAACAAACATAATAGTTTCAACAAAACGGCCTTTTCTACCAGCTGTTGGCATGGTAACAAGCAGGCTAACTGCTACACAACGAGTTCTAACTGCCCAGAGGAAACTGCGTGGTTTCTTACCTGTAATCTGACATTAAACACCATGGAGGCAACAAGATAGATGTAGGGAAATCTAATTCTCAGTCGCCATGCCAGTTCAAAAAATATCAACAAAGTCCTCGTCAAGCCTTTGGAAAACACTCCGTACGTCCGACCGGCGGAGCCCGAAAACCGGAGCACGAGACACGACAGGCTCGCCATAAAGCCGCGGTCTGCCCGGCGCTTTTTGTCGGCTTACTAAGTCAACTGATGGGGCGAGGCGAGAAAAATGGCGAGCGGCGTGAGGTACTTCATGTTTCTGATCGCTGGCTGTCACCAAGCTGCGCGTTGGCCCTGTTAGCTGAGCCCAATGACTGAGCCGCTCCTTCCTCGAGAGGACCGATGACGCTGCGACACACGGAAGTTCGCAAACTGTGGGATAATAAACCCCGAGCTGAGACTCGCAGGACAAAACACAACCGCTTTTGTTGAATAATCAATGAAGTGTTTCGTTTCCCAATAAATATGTACAAATATTGAGGTGCTTTACACGTTTTAACGACCATCTGCTTGTATCTGTGAGCTACTATCACCAACTCTGAATTTTTTACTAATAATTTATAATAAGAAAGCTTCTCTGTCAACTGTACAAAAGACACCTCATAAAAAAATGCACCAGTTACTGCGTGTTTTTTTCAATATATGGGAGTAAAATACTCTCATTTGAAACAAACTTTTTTTAAACATTGCATTTATAACACTGAGTTTCTATTCTATGCAATTATGTATGTAAATCTTTTGTACTTTAAATTCACCAGCAAAAGTTTCACCTGAAAAAATTTTTCAGCCGAGCCGAGTGGGTTTTAGCCAATCAAGTTTTGCTCGGCTCGTTTGATCAAGGGACATGCCAGTGTTTTGGGCAGAGGTGAGTCTTTAAACATTTAGCTCATTCGTGGTTGCTGAAGATGACTAAGGAGGGTTTTCTGTTAAATAGGTTATTACAAAATGCCAGTATTAATTAACAGCCAATTAAGAGTCTTTTTTTCTTTCATCTAGTCTAACTGGATGCAATCTGATGACAACAAGTGCGCCACATTTCTCAGTAAAAACGACTCGACATAATCGTGTCAAGGTCGTGATGAAGCTCACAGCCTGTAATTTTTTGTTGCCACATGGGACAGGGATTAACCAATCAGTTTGCGATTTAGGTTGTTCAATCCTACCATCACACACAACTGTCTTTGAGAAATTGAAAACATTTGCTCTGTATTTGCCAGAGTTACGGGGGGAACAGATTATTTCAGCCACTGTTTTTTTCCCATAGTTACCTTATATGAAAGTTTTGGAGAGAAAAACATACAGCATATTTTATCAAAATGTAATTAATCAACTTTTAGAGAAACTCTAAACCTCTACCCAAAACGCTGGTGTGTCACTTGATCAAACGAGCAAAACCTGATTGGCTAAAAGCCGCTCGACTCAACCAGAAGGTTATAAAACAGGGGTGTCAAACTCCAGGCCTCAAGGGTCCACCCTCCTGGAAGTTTTATGGTTTTCTGCTCCAACACACCTGATTCAAATGGTTTAATTACCTCCTCACTAAATCGCTAAATTCTCCTGAAGTCCACGAGTCATTTATTTAAAGCAAGAATACATCTGAAACATGTAGGAGAGCAGCCCCCACATTTGCAGTTAAATTTTTGCGGGTGAAATTGTTCCTGGCGAATTTAAAGTACAAAAAATTCACATACATAATTGCACAGGATAGAAATTCAGTGTTCTAAATTCAATGTCTAAAAAAAGTTTGTTTCGAATGAGACTATTTGACTTACATAATTTTACTTCCATACCAACCAGGTTTTCTTTTCGCTTCTCTCGAAGCAAAGCCTGGAAGGCAAAGTTCAGGAAATAACCCTTTCTGAATACATTCCAAGCTGTATAAGTGTAATATTGACGTCACTTTCTCCTTTGGTGTCACATTCTCAATCATCCGTCTTCTTTGTTTTTAGGAATAAGTGTACAAACCACGTTTAAAAATAGCAATTTCAGCCGATTCTGTTACAATGCGTTTGACTTAACCGTCTTGGTTAGAAAAGCGGGCGTTTCTCCGCCTGCTTGGTTAATTTCGTAAGGTAAAAGAGTGTGGGCGTATCAACCCGGTGAACCGGATGCTTCCTCTGACTTCTTTTTTTTTCCTCTCAGGGGTGGTGGCCGCTGTTTTGCTCCATAGCTCACAGAGCGACTCGCGAAAGCGTGGGAATGTTGCGGGGAGATTTCTGAGCAAAGTCGCGTTAAAGTGCGAAATAAGTTACCGCAAGTCCACCTCTCGTCGTTCCCACATCAGCGGAGCCGCGTCGTCGCACCGGAGGCCGTGAGCGGGAGGCTGTTGGGACGTTTCAGCAGCGAGCAGTTCCGGACAAAGGAAGGGGGAGAGAAAAAAAAGAGACCCGAGCTAACGCTAGCTGGCTCTTCTTGGGCTAACTTAGCATTCCTTTAGCTGCGGCGCGATGCAGGCCATAAAGTGTGTGGTTGTCGGAGACGGGTAAGTTCACACAACTGAGCTGAGTTTGAGTTTGAGCCTCGTTTAGTTTTACAGTTTAATAATGTTGTCATGTGACCAGCTAACGCCTGATCAGTCTTCCTTTTTTAATCTTCACAAAAGTTAAAACTGTTAGCGTTCGAAAAAAAACAAAAAACTAAATGAACCTCTTGCTAATGTATGACTCGGTTACAGTCGTTCCCGCTGATTCATTGAAGCAGCTACTGTGTCACAACATGGAAGAGTGCGGTTCATCTTCCTCGGGGTTTTTTCCTCATTCCTGGATGAGCCGAACTTCACCGAGCAGCGGCTCATCGTGCTTCCCTTCACCGCGGCTGTAATTGGAGTTTGACTCGGAAATCTGCGCCTCAGCTGAGATTTCTTTTTATTATTATTATCATTTCGGGTCACTCACTGACGATTTTCGCTGCCTGCCGCTTTAAAACTCTGTGTTCTCGGTTTCCCAAGAGTTGCGGATGAATTTAAAGGTTTGTTTGCAATTAAGGAGGGAGGATTAACTCATGAGCCATTGATGTGTAATTGTATGTGAGGAGGTAAACAGGCACGTAAGGTCTGGGTGTGGTTTACTCCTCTGCTGCAGTCATTTCAGGAGCCTTTAACTGACCTACTTTATAGTTTTTTATTTTCGTTTTAGAGAAAAGTTTCAATCTTATCAAAAATATTGTTTCCCCCCTAGGAATCCTGCTTGTCTCACACACTTTTCTCCCAAATCTGAGGTCGTTTTTGTTCAGTGATTGTTTCTCAAAAGGTCACCTAAGTAATCAAATTGCAGGATGTTTGGTGTCAGAGCACCTTTTTCTACATCTAACATTTGTTGGCACCCTTTTGTTTGCAAACTTGGCACATTTCTTCCAAGTTCCTGCTGAGATAAAACTCAGTGGATTTGTGACGGTTTGCCTCTCAACTTAATTAAAGTTAAATAAATGCTGCTCACTATTTCAGACTCAAAGTTTAGAGGCTCTAAATGACTAAAGATGTGGTATTGTTTGCTGTTTTAATGCAGGTGAACAGCAAACATTGTGCAACGGTTCAGCTGACATATTTGTCATAAAGATACAGTCATTTTCATGATAAACTTAAAAGCTCAAAATACTGTAAGGTTTGTTGTTTCCTGTCAGCGAAGGCTAAAGGGGCTAAATTTTTTTTTTGCCAGTCTCAGTGTGTGCGTGTATTCATCTTGTCTGATTTTAATTAATTAGATGAGCAAAAATGGCTGTCACTCAGTTCAAGATGGCCAAAACAGCTAATCGATATCAACCAAAACAGAAACTGGTTTTAACTCAGTCAGCTTTACAAACACTAAGCTCGTATTCGGTGTGGTGGTAGCTGAGCATAATTCCCCACATGCACTCTTGAGTGCTGCGCGTTGTGCAACGTCTTTGCCCAAAACCTGTAGCTGAGTCATCCTCGTCGCGTCCTCCACGGCCCGACGCGTCTCCCAAGATCTCACAGGGTTTGATCACAAGGCGATTAGCCTGAACTTCGATTTGAATAAACTTTATTTTTGGATTAAAGCCAAACGTACGGTGGCCATGGTGCAAACCTGTTTCAGAATTCTCGTTCGGTTTAAAGTGAGAATCATCTTTTCTCTTTGCTTTGTTTTTGTTTTTTTAATCACTGATTAAAATTTGTTCTGTGTTCCAGTGCTGTGGGTAAGACTTGTCTACTCATCAGCTACACCACCAATGCCTTTCCTGGAGAGTACATCCCCACAGTGTGAGTATCTCAGACTGCACTGCAGTACTTATTTATTTATGAAAGCCGAGCTGTCTATGATTTGTCTCCACCCTGTTTTCTCCTACGTCCATTGAACGACTAGGGTGACATCTTATCCTCAGTTATTTTTGTAGCTGGACATTTACGTCCTTGTGTGCTTGAGGTGACAATCACTGCCGGAGACTGTAACTCAGAATCATGAACGTGTGTGTGTGTGTTAGTGGAAACCTTATCTGATTGTAGACTAACTGGGTTTATTCTTATCTCCGTTGAACTCTAGACTGACTCACCAGGTATTTGATTAACAAACTTTGCTGCTGTCAGACTTTTGAGATTTATGTTTCTTGTTGAAAGGAAACAAGACAAGCGAAAGGGCGCTGCAGATCTGTTTAGTGTCACATCTTTTAGTTTGATCAGATTAAGGCCGATTGTCTCATTTCGCACGTCGTGACTTTCCTCAGGTTTGACAACTACTCCGCCAATGTTATGGTGGATGGGAAGCCGGTGAACCTGGGCCTTTGGGATACAGCGGGACAAGAAGACTACGACAGACTCCGCCCACTTTCCTACCCACAGACGGTACAAAAAGAAAACTCGTTTTATATTTCACTTATTAAGTTCAGTGAATGATCCACTCGGAGCTTTTGGGGGAAACAAGGAAGAAACATGAAATAAAAACAGCAGACGTTTGAGTTGTTGTTGATCTGATTTGTCTTTACCAGGAAATTAAAAACTCGTCCTTAGATTTGTTTTCTTTTTATTTCACCAGGATGTGTTCCTTATTTGCTTTTCTCTCGTGAGTCCTGCCTCGTTTGAAAACGTCCGTGCCAAGGTGAGTAACGCCTGTGTGGGGAAACAATGAAGCTGGCGAAGGTATTTTAATTATTTTTTGGGTTGGCCTTTAAATGTATAACTGGGCGATTCTATCATTAAAAATGGCCCATTATCAAACCATTCAACCTGACGTGCATGGCTTCAGGTTTGTCAGACATGACTGACATGACTTACTGGACTGACCGTTTTTATTTAATTTACAACTAATATTTCACAAAAATATCCGAAGACTCTGGCAGCAGGTCTCGTGTATCCTTCTGGACTACAACACAACATTTAGAAAGACACGCCGACAGTCGTGGGTCATGTGATCACTCAGAGAGAGTTTTTCTTGGCGATAAACACACAGGAAATGATTATCCGAGTCCTCAGTTCCTCCTCGGTTCCCCAGCTTTCATTTTGTTTTTCTTGCTCACAACTTTACCACAGCATTTCTGTGGCTTTAACATGTTTTGGTATTAAATTAATTAATAAAACGTTCATATTTATCTATATTAAAACTTAAAGTAGTTTTTAGCTCATCTACAATAACGCTGATGGATTTGTTCAATCTGTTGTCGTTCAGTGGTATCCTGAGGTTAGACACCATTGTCCCAACACTCCCATCATACTGGTGGGCACCAAGCTGGATTTGAGAGATGACAAGGACACCATGGAGAAGCTCAAGGAGAAGAAACTCTCCCCCATCACCTACCCTCAAGGCCTGGCAATGGCCAAAGAGATTGGTAACAACCCTGCCGACCTCTTTCTGACTCTATGTGTGCCATGTTCTGCAGTTTTCTGAGAGCAAATACCAGGAATAACCCCCTCCCCCCTTTTTCCTTTGTTCAGGTTCCGTCAAGTACCTGGAGTGCTCAGCCCTGACTCAGCGCGGCCTTAAAACTGTGTTCGACGAGGCCATCCGGGCCGTTCTGTGCCCTCCGCCCATGAAGAAGAAGGGCAGGAAGTGCTCTCTTCTCTAAGACTTCCAGGCAGCGGTGGAACGGTTACTGGGAAACATGGCCGCTAGTGGTGACGGGGTTAGAGGGGGGAGGGGAGGGGGTTAAAGACACAAAAGAAACACCCCAGTATACACACAAAAAACAATATACTTCAGATTCTGTCCTTCCGTGAGTGTAGTTACAGCTCTTTCAGAAAACGAAACAAACAAAAAACTAACGTAAGTTGAGATTTAGGGAAAAGGGTTTGGACTTTTCCGGACTCCGGGTCTTTGGATACTGTACAGACAAGATTATGAACTTCTCGAGGCCTTCTAAAATAGATTGGATGTTTTCTAAAATAGACGGTGGAATGTCTTCAGCTTACTCTACCACCTGTTGTCCGTCTTTACTTCATTTCACTTTTTTTGATTTTGTTTGTTTACAGTCTTGTTATGAGTGGAAGTAAGATGTTGCCAAATAAATTCTGCACACGTGCTGTATTTTAGCCGAAAAGCAAATCTATCGTCTAAAAGGCATTTTCAAGTTCACGTTCTCCGTGAAGGGAGTTGTGTCACCTCACTGTCAATGTGTAAAAAATAATAATAATTCTGATGCCTCGAATGACTTCTCATGAACCAGAAAATCGTTGCCATTAGTTTCTTTTCAGCCCTGAAACGATCACAGACGCCCAAAAAACTATTAGAGAATCTCCCGACACTGACAGTGCTGTCAGTTCCTAAAACAAAAATTTAAAGAATCAGTATTTTTCTGGATTTTATCCAATATGAGCTTTTCAAGTTGATTTTTTTTTTCTTTGCAATCTTCCCTTTGTTGTGTCTCACCCGTACAGCTGCCTTTAAGAGCGAAGCTGAAAACTTGATGACATATTAGGACAGAGACCTGCAGATGATTGGGGGGCGGGGGGAACAGGAGCACCTTCAGTGCTTTGAGGGCATTTATCAAGTATCTTTTGTTCAGCACATTTGATTAGTTTTCTTTTTAAACATCACTACTGGCTAAGTAACATCACTAAGATTATTCTCTATACCTGCTAATAACGGTAACAAAGCTGCTGTCGGTTTTGGTGTAGACCACATTGTACTCATCTTCCTTTTTATTTTGTTATAATCGTAATTTGACCCTTTTTTGTATCTTTCTTCACAGAAGTTACACTCACTCACTGTATTAACTAACACTATGAATATCCTTTTGTTTATTACCTCCACAGTTAACGCTACTTTAATCTCCCTACAAGCCTAGCTTTTTTTTGTAATTAATGCTGATAGCATGTCTGTGCATCATATACTGAAAACTAAGATTAAAATCGCTACAGTTCTATATTTTTTTTTTTGCCTATTTACAAAATGTATTTCAATTACTAGATCAGGGGTTAAGTACATGTTGGTCATCTGTATTGTATCAGACATCAAGGTGTGCTTTTATTCAAGCCAATGTTGTGACTCTTTAGTTTTATGGATTAAAAACTATTGTCACTTTTTGAGAAAGCCAATAAATTCCTTTTTCCTGTTTTTTTGTCTATATATAAACTCCTGATCCAGCACAAAATGGTGGCCACCGTTGACTGTTTTGATGTTTGAAATAATGGCGGAAGGGTTATTTTATAATCAGTGGTATTTATTGTAAAGTTTTCATCCTGTCTGAATCAAAAACCATTTTTTAGGTTTGCTGAAGTGGGGCCTCCTGGTTCTAACTCTCAGTTCTGGTCATGAGGTGTAAATAATGGCAGAAGGAATGTCGTCCTGGATGCAAGTGGCAGAAGTGGGCCGCCTCTGTCGGGTGGCCAGACTCAGCCTCGAAGATAAGGTGAGGAGCCAGCTGAGGTGGGTCCGAGGCGCCTCCTTCAGGTTTTCCAGGCACGACCCACTGGGAGGAGATCCAGAACGCTCCAGAGCACCCTGGGGTCTCCCAGGAAGAGCTAAATCTGTTGCCTCCATCTCTGACGGATGAATTAAGTTTGACCTCAGACAATATGGAACTAATTACCAACTTCTTACCAGAGTCTAAAACAAACCCAAAATTTTCATATTAGAAATGTTTAATTAATGATGAAACCAAAGATAGGGGGTCATTAAAATAAACCTATCCAAAAAATAAAGTGTTTTCACATTAAAATTGTCTTTAAACACAAACTCTCCTTAATTATGAGCTGTGGTTCACTCAGGACAATACTGAAACATGTCAATGTGGAGGTTTTGAGACTTTTTAATCAAAAAAATGAGGAATCGACAAAGAAGACCAAAATGTTTTAGTGAAGAAGTTGAGAACAAAGGCATCAAAGTGTTTATTTTCTCAGCATAAGTCAGTTTTTTCAACCCACTGCAGTTCTTTAGTGACTTCTCAAAAAGTGGAAATATTGTTAAAGACATTAATTAACCTGCTGTATATTATTTTTAAATAGGAAAAAAAATCCAGAAACAAATTTATCTTATTGACAGTTTAAGCAGTAATGAGCCTTTTATTCCTGCTTTCTAAACAATATAGTTATGTCACATCTGAGGGGAAAAAATAATCACATTTCAAATATCTTCAATAAAAACAAAAAATAACTTAATGTTATACCAACAAATTTGACAATTCATGAACCCAGAAGGGTTTATAATACATTTGGCACAGATTTTTCATCTCGTTGTCCTAAATTATTTCTCTTGTTTTTCGTTCAGTTTGCTCACTGGTTCTTGTGAGCCCAGGGACAAATCAGGAATCCACAAATCGTAACAAAGTTCCTGAAGTTGTAGGAATGCTGGAGGGAGACAAAAGCAGAGCCTTCAGTAAAATAAATAATCTGTAAAGCATTAACACTAGCAAATAAGGTTCCATACAGTTCCTAAGACGGTCTGAAAGCCCTTTTTGTTTAACAGTAAATAAAAGAGTCCACTGAAAGTGTTACCTTTCTACCAGCTCTGCACCAACAATGTCGTGGATGAGGTATTTCATGGGGAACTTCACTTGCGAAGTTGTTCGTCGCTCCTCCAAGTCTGCTTGTAACGCTTCGCTGTATTTGGACTTCTTCACCATGCCAAGCACGGCTTTACGACCTGACAGGACAGATTGACCAGATAATAACAATAATTAAAAAGAAAAAAAAAAAAAAAACCTCATATACAGACAAACAGTGGCAAGATGTCATGACACGTTTACGGTGAAGCACAGACGCACCGACCTTGTATGAAGTACTTTGTGAACTTGCCAGAGTTGGGAATGGACAGCCACCAGCTGCCTGCATCTCTCACAGTCAGGACCCCTGATTTCACCAGCTGCCTGAGTGGTGGGAGCAAAAAAAAAAAAAAACAGATGTGCTGATGCTTAAAATAAATTCTTTACATTGAAAAATATATTAAAACTTGAACACAGCATGACGTGTACTGGGGTTCTTTCCTACGTTATCTCAGAGTCTGTGAAGAGAAACTCTCTCAGCATCTTGTCTTTGCTGAAGCTCAGATCCGTGCACGAGGACACCACCTTCTCCAAAAATTTCTCCACGACTGCTCGGGTTGCCTTTCCCTCCTCGCCCGCCAGCACTTTGGCCTTGTAGTCCGAAGTAAAAAGCAGCCCAAAGGCTTCAGCGTCAAATCCAAGCTGGAACATCAACAGCTCTCCGCTCTCACGCAGCTTACTCTGGAAGGACGGCAGAAGGTTTCATTTCACATTCAGAGGAACTGTTAGTAAAACATGAAGCTTTTATAGGCCTGAAGAGCCTTCTTACCACTTCCTTGTCAACTAAAGTCTTGTCATTATGTATGCTGTACAGCTGGTGTTTCAACACAATTTGAGGCAAAGCGTCATTGAAGAGCTTTCTGGGAAACAGCGTCATGAGGTACTCCATGGTGGATTTAATGTCTGCCGGTCCTTATAGGAGAAAAATGGATGGCATGTGTAAAACAGACATTGTTTTGAGTTTAATAAATGAGTTCACAGCTTTTCAAAACGCTTACCATCCTTGTTGCTGACAGCTCCAAATTTTTCGGTGCCATTTCTCCTTTTCTTCAAGTTAAAAGTATCTGAAACCAGAGCCCGTTTCCTGTTCATACCTGCAACAGAAGCAATAAAGAGAAATCCTGGTTTTCACATGATTTCTTTTTCCAACCAGGCAGCAAGAAATGTGTCACAGAAAACGAATAATTTGTTTTATGACAAACTAATTTACTCTCTCACCCCTAAAGGATTTTAGTGTATGTACTTCCATACAAAATATCTACCATAAATACCAATTTTACAGGAAACACACGGTTTGTTTTGGTCAAATTGAAGTTCACTGTGAAGCTAACGCTGATAGCTAACTCTTTTTAAATCAAAATGTTCACCATTAATTTTTAAAACGACAACAACAAACATTACCTGATAATTAGCGGCAATAAGAATTAGCTTTAACATAATTGTCCCAAGATAAAGTCCAGTACGTCTTTACAACTCCATAACAAAAAATGTTCTTGCGCCTGTGTTTGCGAGTCATTGGATAAGATCTCGCGATATATTTTGTTACCTCCCGAGACACCAAAAACCGGAAGTTGCGTCAGGTTTGTCTGTAGCATGTTTTGCTAGTTAGCCGCCTTGTTAGTTGAAAACGCGATCTTCGTTTTACACATTTTTTACTCATTTTCATTTCCTTTTTTATGTTCCTAAATTAAAATGAGCTTATTGGGTAATTGAATATCGTGGTTTTAATTTTGGGTGACTAATGAGCATTTTTTGCTGAATACCTTGACCAAGAGGTAGGTTTTTTAAATTAATAATAAAAATGAAAAATCATGAGTACGCAAGAAAAAATAGCGAAATTATTATGTACATACACTGTTTTGCACAGAGTGAAAATGCAAAAGGACGAAGTTGTTTGTGTTAACTTTATAAATGGTTTCTTGTTGGTTTTACGGCATTAGTAGTTTTTATTGACTTTGTCTCCATTTTTCAATTTATGTCCTTTCAGATTTGTATATCTACATTTATTTTTAAATTTTGTTAATCTTGTATTGTAATTTAGCTTCTCATGGTCATTTTTATGTGTTTGTATTTGTTTTACACAAAAATACACGTCAAAACAAAGTGATGGGGACTAATTTACATCCACAAATGAGCCTAAGAAGAAAGTAGAGGTTCTCAGAATGATGCAGCTTTTAACTGGAGCTTCCAGAGCCTAAAACTCTTTATCTTATAGTAATCTTCCACTGTAGCCTGTTAGTCTTTTGAACCATAAACACTGTGCAGTTCTGTCAGCTGTAAAGAGTTCAGCAGAGAATGAAGAACAATAATTTGACAAAAGCAGGGAATCAGAAAAAATGTATTTTATGACTATTTCAAATTGGTAAAGAACAGATAATGCTGAGTATGTCGTACATCTAACAGTTATTTAAAACAGAAACCTCCCTGAACAGTTTGTCTTTGTGTATTTACCCCAGAGGCCTTCTCTATGATTAACAAATTTGAATTTCTGAGTCATCAGCACCATCAGTTTGTCTCTCTGCTCTGTTCAACTTTAGGAATGAACCACCACAGATCCAGCAGTCCCATCACCGATTACCATCACCAGTCAGCATACAGACGGGAAAGAGACCGTGGCAGAAGAAACCACAATGACAGTACACCCTTCACACCCAGTAACCACCACCAGCAGCAGCCTCGGTCGACAACAATTCAAAGCTCCCAGACTTTGAGCACAAGGAAGGAGCTTTATGAGAAAGACTTTCCTTTGTACAAACAGCCTGTGGAAGTGGGCTGTTTCTCTCTCGATTCTCAGCGTAGATTTTTCAGTGATGACAGGCAGATAAGATACTATGTGGAACCCGACAAAAGTCCTAATTTTGATCTGAGGGATGGGTACAAAGACCGCTATGTAAAGAGAGATGAAAATGTGAAGGAGAGACTGGATCATATTCTCCGATGGATCATAACCAACCTGTCAAAGCTGAAATCAAAGGGGACCACAAACTCCTCACGGTAAGAGTAGCCTTTAGTATAATACAGCTTTCTTGTTGTTTTTATATTTTTCCTCAAGTAAAATCTTTTGCAACATATCAAACACTTTATGGATGTTCATTTAACTTTTATTTTGCAAAAAAAGTCTGATGCAGTTCAGGTATTTTTCCCTCTTCTTGACCTCATGTTATGCTTGAACATTTACTTTAAGAACAGTGTCTCCTTTTTCTTGCCCCTCTCTGGAAACCTTTTACTTCATCAATGCCTGCAGGAAAGCTGTTCTTTGACCAACCTCTGCTCCTCTCAGTGCTTTAGATTTCGACTTCGTGACATGGCGGGGCCACCTGACTAAGCTGCTGACCACACCTTATGAGACACGGGAGGGCTGGTTGCTGGCAGTAACCAGGTTCAACAGCACACTTTACATCAGCGAGGTGGAAACAGAAGCTGCTCGCAGGGAGCGGGAGAACCGCCCTGAGAGGAACCATGAGATGATGTACTGGGGATACAAGTTTGAGCAGTACATGTGTGCAGGTAGTTACAGTTACTAGTGATCAATTTGGTTATTACCAGCCTTCAACTCAGCTATAAGTGAAAAAAAAAACAAGTTAAAAGTTTTACAAACTTGTTTAACTTTGAAAATACTTTTTCTGAAAAAAATCTTAGCATTCATATCTTTTTTTCTTTTTCTTTGGTAGTAACAAGCAGTCGGTGATGAACAGATTATCTCAATCTTTGTCTTTCCGTGCAGATAACAACCACAGTTTGCCCGACCCCAGCGGAGTGGTTAACACCAATGAGGCCTTCTGCACCGTTGTTCACACTCGGCTCACAGACCACAAACTTCTTTTCTCCGGTGAGGTGGACTGTCGGGATAAAGATCCCGGTGCTCCCCCTCCTCCTGCTTGTTACGTGGAGCTGAAGACCTCTCTGGAGATCTGCACACCCAAACAGCACAGCAACTTCCACAGGTCGGCAACGTGGCTACTGGTGACACGTTCACGTTTTTTGTTTTACAGTTTATACGTGGATGCTGAAGGTTTTTTGTTTATATGGGTTTGTCAGGTTCAAACTGCTCAAATGGTGGGCTCAGTCCTTTCTCCCTGGAGTCCCTCGTGTCGTGGCAGGATTCAGAGATCACGGTGGAACAGTCATTTCTGTGGACACTTTCCCCATCTCCAAGATTTCTCAGCTCATCAAGGTGAATTCTTGTTATTTTGAAGCAATAGAAGGAGCTTTGTTTTACCTAAAGTTAGCCGTTACACATAGGATATTCACCATTAGGATTAATTCTACTGCAGATTTGTGCTCTATCTCAGATTTGTTTATTTACAGAATGAACACAACTGCTGGAAGCCAACAGTGTGCATGAACTTCTGTAGTGATTTTCTGTCTTTTGTGAAGCGCGTTGCTACTGAAGACAATCACAGGTGAGCGATAAGATACTGCTCTTCTCACGTCTATAATTTCAAATAAATATGTTAAAGGTTCTGTTGCAATAAAATATTTCAGTGTGGTGTACCTGTTCTCCTGGGAGCCCCACAGAGATGTGACCTACTCAGTTCACAGGGACTCGCGGTTGTCCTTCCTGCCCTCCTGGTACACTGAGGCGATAACCAGCTCTCAAGACTTCCATCAACCTTGATTTCTTTTTTTAAGTCAGAATACTAACATTCAACGACAACTCGCACCAATCAGAACTCCATGATCTTCGGGAAAGACTTTTTAACGAACAATGTTTCATGCAGCATGTAATAACTGTAAATAAAATCACTTTTAATGTCAATAGTCCTCCAACTTTATTGTTCCCTTGTTATAACAATAATTTAATTTCCAAACAGCATTAGGTCAATAACAGAAAACTGAACAAAAATGTTATGTAAAAAAAAGTCAAGTAATTAAATGATCAGTGACATTTTTTTTTTTTACAAATATTTTCATGTAAACCATTTATGTCCATTTTTAATAAAATAATTCCAACAATAACTGACACTTGTGTGGCCTAGTATTAAGAAGTTTTTCACGTTTCCTTTGTTTTGTGTTTTTTAGACTAACAGCAACACATCTTTAAGTTTTACATCTTGCACTTTGTGTTCAGCTCACAAAGTTCGATCCTCTAAATGTGAAACTGAACATTTTATCACTGATTCTAAATTTACCAGCAACCAAGAGAGCAAATCAGCTTAGGAAACATTCAAATCAAAGGCAACATTGACTAAAGCAGAACATGAGTATGGTGATAAACGTAGAGCACTACTGCAGCAGCGTTAAACTAAATTATAAAAATGTGTGCAGTAAACTGAAAATCACTAGATGTAAGACAATTCACGTAATTTAGTCAATTCATAGTAAACTTTTTAGGCACTTAGTGTGACGTCAGTACACACGTTGCATTTATTGTCAAACTCATTAAATCCTGATTCTTATTTCTGTTAAAATAATTTTAGTTATACACACATAACTAAAATGATTACTGACACAAACTGTTTAAACTGGAAGGTTAAACCCAGATTTTACACTTGAACCATAATCTTATTTAAATCATTGCTGATTTTACTGACCGCGACTTCCACACATTAAACACGATCTGGCCACAATTTCATGAGGTTTTTGTCCAGCAGGACATGACACCTGCTGAAATTCACAGTTAAAACACAAGCAGAGGAATGCCTCAAATTAAGACAAAAAGTAATCATTAGTTTTGTCATGAGGTAACGTGAGGTAAACAAAAAATAATCATGGTGGGATTTTGATGAGTTAAAAGAACTCATTTGATGCAGGGAATGGGAATGACGTTGAAGAGAATGCAGGCTCGCCTTTTTTAAAAGCTAAAACATCTTTTTCTGTGTTTAGAGAGCACCAACTGTCTCAGCTTGTCTCCAGATTACGTGTTGGCTTAAATCAACTACTGACTGGTAACGGTTTGTGAATCTCCATGAGAACAGTTTGCTAAAAACATCAAACTGTCCGTTTGAGAAACGTAATTTTCAACCAATCTCTCCTGTCAGGTTCTTAAATTTAGAACAGCAGGATGCAATCAGGTCCTGACACATATATGTTTTTGATTTTTTTTGTGCAAATGAAAATGAGAAGCTCTCAAATACAAACTTCCAATTAATGCCACGCCTGTACTGCAGTATTACTATTTTAGAACAAATATGAAAAACAGATAGGACAAAAGTAGTGAAGAAAAACTGTCTGCATAGAAGAAAGTGCTTGAAGTTAAAGCCCAAATGCTTCTCCAGGGATTAAACCCACTTTGGGGTCACAGGAAATATTTTAGACGAGCAAATTGGCTCCAATTACAGTGCATATAAGTTCAAAACAATCGTTATAAATCAGTAGGAGGCACTGATTAAACCTTCTGTTGTTGACGGATCGAAAGCTGTTCTGTATTCAATGCTTTAGCTTTTTGTTCAGACCCATAACTCTGAAGGTAGCAGCAGTGATCTTCTCATAAACGACAAACATGAGGGCAGCCGTCAACACCGTCTGCAGCAGCTTGGCCTCCAAGCCTTTGTATAAACCAAGGAAGCCGTGCGTCCTGCAACCATCAGAGCAAGTTTACATCAGTGGCCATTAGCAGATATCCTTCATGGTAATGATGAGTGTTTGTGGATCCAGGAACTCACTTGATCCTCTCCATAAACAGGAAGAAAATAGTCGAGAGGCTCCCCATAAGACCGCCCTTGCCGTCACCTTTGTACTGACCGAACTGATGAAGAAACATGCTGAAGGTTATGTTACTGAAATCTTTGAATCTGATTCAAGAAAACAAATGAAATTTATTTTGAACAGACCCGATTCATCTATATTTTTGGTCTTTTTGTGAGGTTTGCTAACAATACAAACATCTTCATTAGTCTTGTTCGTTAACCGTGGATAAGTTATGGGATGTTACATTACATATTTACCCTCAGGATAGCCTGAACTGTTTGGAGCGGGTACGTCGCCGTGGTAGCGATGGCCTTGGCAACAGCTCCAATAAGAAAGATCTTTGCTGAGGATATCTGTGGAAGGAGATAAACACGTAACAGTGTTCTCAGTTGTTGTTTGGAGTGTAACAACTGACTGGATTTTACTTAACAAATGTTCCAAAATGTATTTATTCATCATGTGACGATGCACCTTCCCAATCTAAGTCCTTCAGACATGTTTTGGTAATAAAACCATCACAACAGGGTCTCTCTCTCTCTCACCTTTCTTCCTCCCCTTCCTGCCTTCCTCTTCATGGCTTCATAAATCATGAACTGCACAGCCGGGTTGAGGACGAGAACGAGAGACGGCAGAGTGCCGTTCCACAGAGTTCCCACTCCCTCGTTGGAAATAATCTGCGAGAAAGCATCTGAAAAGACAAAACAGAGATCAGGGCTCAGTAAGTGTACAGAGTCAAAACAAGACACATTAGAAGTGTTGGAAGTATAATACAAATGTGCACCACACACCAAATATGCCTCTGTACTGGGTTGGGTGGAGGTCCTCATTTCTGAACCTCACCCCCTGCAGCTTCAGTCGAGTGTTCACCACCCACATGGGAGTCGTCAGGATCACATTCACCACCCCTGCATGAACAGAGCTTTTTAGTTTATCATAGAAATCCACAACCTGAACAGTTACAGCAGCATTTGAAGCTCTTAATTAACTTTTTTTTAACCATAATTTGGGTTTTGTATTTATCAGATGAAAGAATTTCCTAATTCTTGAGTACCTGCAAGCTGCACATTTTCTAGTTTTTGCCAAGAAAACATGTGAAGACTCTCCTGCACTTTTTGGAAAATCCAAACAAATGTTTCCATTATTTTTGAATGACAGGCAAATGGTTCTTTGATGAGATGAAACAAAAAATATTCAGCAAATAACTCAGGCGTTGCTACCTGAAAGTCTTGTTAAAAATGTGTTCAAAGCGTTCTGTGAGTCTCTTCAAGAGCACATTGTGTCTGGGTGAATAAAACAGAAGGGGGATGTCACTCTGGTGACTTTTACCTGCTACAACCCCCATCAGCAAGTCTTTGCTTGGTCTGGGTTTCCCTGGTCCAGATGCAGCCACCTTCTTCAGCGTGTTGAAGGTGTAGAAGTAGACAAAGTTGGAGCAGCAAAGGCTGGAGATGACTGGGAACCAGCCTCTGTACAGAGACAGACTGGGAGATGGGTGGAGAGTTATATGGGTGTCAAGAGCTCACACTGGCTTAAATTTTAACAAAGAGTTACTTCTTTACTTAGGTGCAGTTATTTGGCACAATTTGACACCCTTTTAACTAGAACTTACAAGCCTTCTTCCTTTGCGATCTCAGCCAGAATAACAGGCGTAGACTTAGACTTCCGCTTGTCATCCACTGCAAAACACAAACTCTTTAAAAATTCATGTTTCAAATCCTCCGAAACAGAACAAAATAGAGCAACACTTGTACGCGACCATCATCTTACTAGTCATGGTTCTTTCTGCTTGCACTCAACACATTTTAATCTGTAACCACAGCTCTACATGGTGTTACTGTGCAACAAGAGTGTTCACCTGGCAACTTTATGCTCTCTACTGAAACAAAAAGACTAAATAAAATTAATTATTATTTGTCTCCACAGTTTGTGTGAAAGCGCAGGGTTGGTTTTGACAGAGTTATAGATGGTTTATAATAAGGCTTCACGGTTAATTTACACACCTGTCCTCAGACTCACCCTGCAATCTGCTTTTGGCCGTGTCCAAAGGAAAGAAGACAGTCATGGCGGTCACACTCCCCTACAAGACAGCAATGAAACTTAATCTTACACCTTAATACCACACAGTTATTAAAATATCAACTAAGGTGAAGCTGCTCACCATCGCTCCTGCCACCGCATGAACCAGCGTCTCGTAGGACAGAAGGCCGACAGCCGAGCCACCATTGTCGGACATCTCTGCAGGAGCTTTCGGTTCCCAAAAACAACACAAACTCCAAAAAATAAGCCCGGGAGTGACCCCGACGAAAAGCAGCCGGTCAGCCCGGTTTATCGGGCAGGGAGAATAATTGGTGAACAAGACAAAAAAAAAAAAAAAAAAAAAAATCACAGCTTCATGATGCTGTTAGGACCTGAGAAGATTGGGAGAAAGCGGCACCGAAAACAGAAAACTACCGGGCAGATACTTCCGGGATGGTTTCTTCTTCTTTTGTTTAATTCAGCGCGCGAACAAACGACATGCGCCCCTGCTGGACTGGAGAGGAACCGAACAGTTCAAGGATCAGCTCCTACAGCTGGTTCAATTATTTTTAGCTTTTATCATTAATTAAGGGTGTCGATACACTTAAACTGTCACAGTTTTGAAAAAAAACTTTACAAAGAAATACTTTAAAATGTGAAGCTTGATCGGGAATCAGGCACTAAGACTTTTGGTAGCTGTAGATCATACAACATAGATGGAAATAAACTACTTTGCAGAAAACTGCTGTTAGTTTGACAGCAAACTTACATTTCATAACCTTCTTAATGTTCCACTTTTTAATTTCTAAAACAACAATCGTGCACACTGTGAGACACTGTAAGACACTGTGAGAGACACTGTGAGACACACTGTGAGACACACTGAATGAGCTCAACGTGAGCCGTGGTGATGAGTGGTAGCAGGAAATGGAGCTGGACTTTGCTTCTGTTTTATGGCTGAGCTGCTCACACGCCCAGTGATCACACTGTTTGCTCTGGTCTGCTGTCGCTCTTACTCCTCCGACTTGTGTGAAGGGACAGAAGATTCAACAGACTTCATTTTCAGAGCTCTTTTCAAAGATGTCAAGGTACCACAAAGCAGCGATTGATGGCAACTTGGACCTGCTGAAGGAGGCCACGAGGAAGCACCTGAACACTGCGGATGATGACGGGATGACTCCCACCCTGCTGGCTGCTTTCCATGGACACGTCGATGCTCTTCAGCTCATATGCAGCAGAGAGTAAGACTTTATCCAACAAGGCTTAGAATAAGAGAAACAGAGGTTATTCTTATGTTAGATCAATTAGACATTGTAACTGTATGATTCCTTGTGAGAGATCTATATTAATATTTACACAAGAGCTGTAAAGGTCAAAGGTTAACTCCACTGTATGGAAGTTTTATGGGTTTTAAATTGATATTTTTTTAAAACTATATTTCACTACGATTTGTTGCTCATCTCGCTGAGCTTCATTTTTCATTTCTCCCATGAGCTCAGCCACATGATTAAACAGCCAAAACAATAAAAGCCCTCATTCATCCATCTGTCCCCCCACCTCCACCTCAGTCCTCATTCACCACAAATAAAGGCTGGCGAATTCTCTGGCATGAGACTCGGAGAAAGTATTTGTAATGTGGCCTAAATTATTATTGAAGCATTTCAGGGTTTTTGTCATAACAAGTAAGAGATGGAATTTATGACAAGGTGCAATTAGAGTTTTTATTACTGTGACAGAAAGCAAAGCATTCAAGGACAATATAAAGGACTTTATATCTTAATGGCTTACCTATTATCTTGAACCTCATTTTCTTTTTGTTGCGTAACAGGCATTTTAATTTTCATTTAAAATATTATTTTATTAATATTAGAATTTTTAATTACAATGTGATCTGTATTAAATGTAAATGTATTTTTTGTGCTGGTAGTTATTATCAAGGTCTATTAAAGAACTAAAACATTCGACAAAAATCGGTGGTTTAGTCCATTTTATAGGATCAGAAATCAACCAGCAGCAGATTGTTTCAGCTTTTATTAGAAGTGTGTTGGTTGCCATTTAGGTCACACATTTCTTCATGTTGCCAAGGTTTGATGAGAAACGCTGAGATTATACAAATCCAGAGGTGTAAATTCATAAAGACAATAATGTGCCATGGTTTTAAAATGCATTTAAAAAAAAGAAATTAAAACCTTAAACCTAAAAGCTTTGCTAAAAATAAAATTCTGAACCATAAGGCTTTTCTGAAAATATCTGAACTGTCAACCTTTTATTTTTCAAAATCAGACAAACAAAAATAAACTTTTCTATTGAAAAATTATTGACTGGTTTTAATGTTAGTCCATTTTTAAATGCCATTGTGTGACACATAAGTTGCATCAAACTGAAGGTAAGTGGACATGTTTTGTTGTGTCAGGGTGGTTTTTAACGTTCTGTCATTTTACAAGGGTTTATTTTTTCCCTCCAAGTTTCTCACATTGTTTTGTTTTCAAAAGTCTGAAATGATTTTTTGATGATTCTACAATTCTGTGTATAAAAGTAAGAAAAAAACAGGCTACTAAAAATGGGGTTCTCTGAGATTCAGTAAATAACCGGATCAGTTAAAACAATTAAGCTTACAGAATAAAAAATGAAGCTTTGTGCAAACAGGTGAAGATTTTGACACAACTAGTGTCTTCAAAGTAGTTTAGATGATTAATCAGTCATTTATCTTTTTGTGGTTTACAGAGGAGATCCCAACAAGAGCGACATCTGGGGGAACACGCCCCTGCACCACGCAGCAGATAATGGCTACATGCACATCCTCAGCTTTCTGGTGAATTTTGGAGCCAACCTCTTCGCCCTGGACAACGAGTTCCACACACCCATGGATGTCGCCGCTTCTCGGGGCCACATGAGTTGTGTGCGCTTCCTGGACGATGCCGCCGCACAGCAAACCAACCAACATCCAAGAAAGGTTGCCAACCTGAAGAAGGAGGCTCAGAAAGAGGCAGAACGGCGAGTGAAACTCTGTGAGAAGGTAAAGAAGAGGCACCAGAGCATGAGGGACAAAATGCAGCGTGTGTCCGTTTCCCAGGCGAGCATGGGATCGACGTTCCCAGAGGAAGACATCAAGGATGATGACAATAAGCAGTACTCCAAGCTAACTGGTGTGGATAAAGTCGGCTCTCTTAAAGGTACTCTCCTGAAGAAGCTTGCAAAGAAAGACAAAGGAACACTGCAGCGGTCAGGAGGAGATGGGGATGTTGTCTTTCTCAAGCAGGAGAATGGAACATCCGAAAAACCAGAGTTTCTAGAGGTCTTTAATGAAGAGGATGAGTTAGAGGAAGAAGGAATGGCAAAGAATGATGATGATGGCGTCAAAGAACGAGGCCAGGTCAAGCAATCCGTCTTCAATCGGCCTGGCTTTGGAGGCCTGATTTTCATGAATAAAATGAATGTGGAGTCAGAGGACATTCCCCGTGACAACAATGAAAGTCTTAGTCTTCTTGTTCAGGAGCAGCCTGAGACCGAGGAAGACATAGCTGGCTTTGACGATGCTGGTGACGCTGACCTTCCTTGGGATCAGGAAGATCTGGGACTGGATGATGATGAAGCTGAGGAAAGCTCACCTTTAGCTGTGTTCTTGTCCGCCATCTCCTTGCCAGAGTTTGCCCTCGCTTTCAGCAGGGAGCACTTGGACCTGGAGGCGCTCATGCTTTGCTCTGATGAAGACCTGAAGGGCATCCGCATCCAGTTAGGACCCAGGAAGAAGATCTTGGAAGCTGCTACTCGCAGAACGAAGGCACTGGAGAACCCTGGCGTCATGAAGGACAGCTCCTTGTGATTTTTCAAAAGCAGCACAGTTGTATAAAAACATTTCAAATCATGTGTCCTCTGAACAGAAAGCCAGTACCTTGAATAGCAACTCCTTAATTTCTTGTAAGCAAAGTTGATTCTGTAAACCCTTCCCCAAATAATTCCACATTTCAAAGAAAGAAGTTGTATGATGTGATATTTTGAAGTGCCAAATCTGTTTAAAAATCTGCTTATGGTTTACCAGGGGTTAAAAAAACAGGATGGATACCTGATGTTCAAACTCAATAGAACCATGTAGATGTAAACATGAGATGTTTTTGTTGTGAACTTGTGATTATTTATTACTATAGAAGATAAAACAGGATCAGGGGCCCCAATTGGTTGAGCATTATGTTCTTGATCATGCAACTATTTTGTCAAATAAACAGAATATATGAAAAACATCAAAGTCTTCCTCCCTGTGTTGCAATTATTTTAAATCTTAACCACAAAATTCAAATGGGGTTGGACTAGTTTGGAGGTACTTCGGACCAAGTAGGAAAGGTTACAGACAGTTTTATGGGTTCTCCAAAGGCTGAGGAGTAACATATATACAAGTCTGAGGGGTATCAAGTGACTTATAACGGCTAGGCATCCAGTGGTGGATAACACACTTTTTAATTTCCCTGTTGAAGGCTCTACAAACAAACCTCTTGCTTCACTCTCATGATGCTAACACAAGATGTGTTTTTATAGGCCAACATTACAACATTTGTATTGTGTTCCAGTGTTGAACTTGTGAGATCATTCAGTCACCATAGACTCATGCTCAGTATGAATGGTTCTACAGTCAAATTGTTAATGACTTTACAATATGAAAGCAGTTACATAATTGGTTGTAGCTGTTCTTGCAGTCTGCCCACAAAAAAACAAACTTTTTTCAAATATTTTTTATTATTTTCAAGCTTTCTCTAGTCTAAAACAGCTGCAAGAAACATACCAATGATCCAAACACATTCTGAAATCTTCACACATTTAAATCACTTAACAGTATGTTTTTATGCATTTTTAGGTGATTTTATATATATATATGCAAATAACCAAAACTAAACTGATTTATTCACATTTTACTGAATTTTTTTTTTGTATAACTGCATATCTACTAGTCCACACAACCTGAATTGCTAAAAGCATCTTTATTTAAAAGCTACTGTTCCTGTAATAATAATATAATAGAATTATGAACTAAAGCAGGGGCTTCCGAGGGTTAGGATGTAGCTTAATGAGCAGAATTAATGATTCATATCAAGTCGATATAACTCACTATTTACTACCAGAAGCTTAAACTCAAGAGATCCTCCCGATTGTAAAGACAACACGAAGCAGGAAGTACTTGAAGGTTAATTCTCTTGAGAGGTCTGTTCTGGATTCGATGGGCTAGAGGCTCTGCTATGATTGGTGGTTAGCTTTATGAGGAATTCGTTGATTGGTTGTAAGGGTGACAGGGGGCGGGACTATCCTCAGCTGCTCCTAAATTGTTAAGTGGAGATGGGCGGAGCTTCGTGTGTGAGTGGCATTTAAGGTTGCTGACTGAAACTGGTTTGTACTGTATGTGGGAAGATTGTTCTCGCTCTGTGGCGGTCACGACTATGATTTACAGGTACTGTGTTTGTCCCTTCCAGTTTCCGAGTGTTAAATATCACCCGTGCGTACATCGCACGTACTCTCCTGAGCTCTGGAAGTAGTTTAACTCGATAAAAAGTCGCTTGTTTTGCGCGGCTCCATCCGAGCTAAGCCTCATTAGTGAGACAGTCTCAGGGATTCTCTCCGCCTCTTTGCTGCACAACTTACACGTTTCTCTTCTATTAGAGCTTGCTGTAACTAATTTCGAGAAAGGAACTTTGCCAGCTGCTTCCTGCAGTGGTGCGCTGAGGTCAGAAGGGGTTAGCTTAATGGACCCTGTGTGTTTTGCCTCTCAGGACTGCCTAGCACAGTCAGATATGGCTGAAGTAATTGCCGTCAGCGCCCCCACTATGAACGCCATCTTCCAGGTCCAGGAGGACGCCAGCGTCGGCGCTTCTGCTGCCGCCCCTCCTCCGGCCTCCCAAAGCAGCGAGGACTACCTGTTTGTGGAGACCAGGCACCCCAACACAGTCCTGCAGGGCCTCAATAGCCTGCGGCTCAACAACGCCTTCTGTGATGTGACTCTGTGCTGTGGAGGTCAGGAGTTCCCCTGTCATCGCATCGTGCTGGCTTCTTTTAGCTCCTACTTCCAGGTAAACACATCTCCTCTTTAAGGTATGTGGGGCACGCATGTGCCAGGGAAATGACAATCTTGACTTGTCTGTTTATGTTTTCTTCCCATCTCCTCAGGCGATGTTTTCAGCTGAGATGCTGGAGTCCAAGCAGGAGCGTGTTGCTATAAATGGTGTGGAACCTCAGATGATTGGCATGCTGGTGAGCTATGCCTACACATCAGAGGTGTACATCTCTAAAGCAAACGTGCAGGTAAGAAATCCTCACATTTTATTAATTTTTTTCCCCTCACCTGTCAGTGATGTGCGCTAACAGCTGACGTGTTTTGCTGTGTAGGCGCTGCTGGCAGCAGCCAACCTGCTGGATGTGATGGCGGTTCGAGAGGCTTGTTGTCGCTTCATGGAGCGTCAGATGGACGAAATGAACTGTGTGGGAATTCATTGCTTTGCCGAGGCCCACTCCTGTAAAATGCTGGAGAAACGCAGCATGGAGTACATCCTGGAGCACTTCAGCAGTGTCTGTCAGCAGGTGAGAGGCAGCTGGAGCGTTACTGACTGAGCTCCTAATAAAGGGGAGAAGATGAGGAAAGTTGATCATGTTAGGACCAGCAAATTTTCCATATCAATCATATTGCTGTTGCAGTGTTTGTAATGAGGAATATTAGCAACTTTTAAGGGTGCAGAATAATTTATCTAGCAATATTGTGTGCTATATCTTTGAATAAAATGCCTTTCAGTGTTTTAACTTCCATAATTGTGTTTTTACATTTATTGCTTCCTGTGTGCTGCTTTCTCCAGGAGGAGTTTTTGTCTCTGTGCGTGGACAAACTGACAGAAATCATCGCCAGTGACCTTCTCAACGTGCCCAAAGAGGAGATGGTGTTCGAGGCCATCATGTTGTGGTTGAATAAATGTCCCACTCGCAAGCAGAGCTTTGAAAAGGTCAGATTGATTTTTAATTTTTTTGGGGGGGGCGCTGATAAATTTCTGCGTTGCAACTATAAATCGATCAGTCCTTTTCGTTTTATCTGTTTTCATTTTTGCAGGGTTTTTTTTTTTTTTATGTGAAGGGGAAAAACTCAACTTTTAAAGATGTCAATAAATCCAGGATTATGCAAGAGCTTTGTCATCAGAGGCAGACATGTAAAAAAGATCAAAGTTCAGCTTTTTGTGCACAATCAGGCGTGGCTTTTCACCTACTGTCTTAACTCAAAAGTATTTTTTTTCTGGTTTTAAACTGTTCATGATGACGATGATAAGAAATCAGTTCTGTCATTTTGGAAAAACTTGGAGATTTGACGTTTCTGCTTTCATTTGTTCCTCGAAGGTGCTTGAGCACATCCGCCTGTCTCTCATCAGCCCTTACTACCTTCATGACGTCATCGAGTCTCTGGATGTGGTGAAGGAGAGTCAGAGCTGCCAGAGGCTCATCTCTGAGGCCAAGGACTACCTGCTGCTGAAAGACCGCCGCGCAGAGCTCTACAGCCCCAGAGCCAGACCTCGCAGGTCCACAGGTAAACACGCTCGCATCTACAAATGAGACAAACTCAAGTTTATCGCCTCTGTTACCTATATGTTATATTTGTCTGCTGTCGAAAACAATAGATTGTTATTTTATGATAATCTCTGTGTTTGTAGCATCATTAAAATATGTAGTGGTCCTTGGATGTACCTCCACAAGTGATTTAACTTTTGGAGACTTGTCATAATGCATGAGATCGTGCAAAATGTCTGTTATAAATTTTGACCAGAATAGCTATAACTTCATCCCTTCTCCTCATGAGATGATTTTAGTTAAAATCTCTGTCAGAAAAGGTGGCATTTAATTGCACCTCAGTTTTGCAGCGTCAGGTAGAAAGACAAAAGATGCATACAAGATAATAAATAAAACACTGTTGTAAATTAGCACAACACAGAAAATAAGGCATTAGATTATGTATTTTCGACTAAATGAACAGTAAGTTGGTTGTGCCCTGGCTGCTGTTGGTGGATTGTTTTTGTAATTTTAATACAGTGTCTGAACTCAGAAACTCTGTTTTCACAATTTGTAGTTTTGTTTTTCTTTTTGACTACCTACGCCAAAGTTCAGTTTTCCTTTCCATCCTGTCACCATCTGGTGTCCTTGCTGTTGGTGCGGCACCAACTGGATCCTTTTTGTTGGGCAAGGATGAAAGTTCTTGTCTGAAGAAACATTTTGGAAATTCGTCTTCATGGGGTTAAAGGTTTTAATTAGTACTTGAACTTCAGTCTCGCTTTTTATTGTTTTATCAACCATAGATTGTCACATTTATAATAAAAACAAAACTTTCCTTATAGGCAGAGCCTGTAGTAGTAATAATAATATTGGCCAGTTTAGAGCTTTATTAGATATGTCAAAAAATAGGAAACTGCAACATGATTTGTTCTATAAATGAATTAGTTGAATTTTAAATTGTTACACACCCTTTTTAGTCTCCGAGGAGTATCTTTTCAGATTGATATTATATTTAAAGGTCAATGGGCTGCAGCTCACTCCTTTGCCTCTTTACTCCTGTTTCCATGGCAACAGGGACAGCTGAAGTGATTGTGACGGTTGGCGGGGAGGATGACAAGGTGGTGCTGCGCAGCGTGGAGAGCTTCGACCCCATGACCAACCAGTGGAAGAATCTGGCGTGTCTGCCCTTCGCTGTGAGCAAACACGGGCTGGTCGTCTCAGGTGAGGGTCACTTTATTTTATTGTATTTTATTTGAAAAGGACGATGCTCATTATTGAACCAAGGGAGCTAATTTTCCTCTGTAGTCCCTGGCAGGCTGGTGGTAAAACGTATAAAGGAATAAGATGAAATAAAACACACAAACAAAAGCTACACATGCACTAGTTAGATCATATAAACTAGAAATACAAGTAGAAGCCATTTTTCTTATCATGGTGTTAAGCTATTCCAATATTTGCAACCTTGAGCTGATTTGAGTTGGGGCCCAGTTTTCTCTCAAACATGAACAATGAGTACTTGCTGATGGATTTATTTTTTTATTTCTCCCTCCTCTCTGTAGATTCGACTCTGTACTTGGCAGGGGGAGAGTTTCCTGACGGTTCCGCGAGCAGAGAGATGTGGCGCTACGACCCCTGCTTCGACTCCTGGATGGAGATGGCGCCCATGAATGTAGCTCGCTCTGAGTTGGGTAGGGTAGCCTAAGAACAAAATCACCACCTGTCATTCCCCGAACCCTTATATTATCTCCAGAACCACATTAGCTGTCTGCACACGTCCCCCACTGTTACGGCTGTTTGAATTCTAAAAGTGAACTAAAAGCTAAGATTTTTTTTTTATTATTATTGTTTACGGCAAGATTACAGATTTTTTTTTTAAGGAGATGTTGGTGGGTTAAAATATTTCAAATAGGTTCCTTGTGAGGGCGAGAAAGTATCTGGTACACGGGAAACGTTCTCATGGGCATGCAGTATTATCTGGTGTGCACCAGATGTTTTCTCAAACGCACAAACTTTTATTCTGTGCACGCCAGATAATCTTCTCAGCAGCCTGTCAAACCAGATGTCCTACTAGTGACTTAATAATAATAATAATAATAATAATAATAATAATAATAATATATAAATATCTAAGTTCCTGAAAACATGAAATTTTCCTGATTGTGTTCTCCAGAAACTCAGTGAAGATGAAATAAGTTGAACAGGTTAACTAATTAATGATGATGTCTTTGTTGGCAAGTTCAAAATACAGCTCTGTTAAATCTCTTATTTTAATTTCAATATAAAAACCAGATGCTGAACTGCACTAAATATTCTCTTTTATGTCAATCAACCATTTTTCTGGTGCACACAAGATATTTTTACATTACCACAATTATTTCTTGTGCCAGAAACCTATTTATTTTATATATTTTTTATTTTTTACAAACATCTTTACAAAATAGTGCTGAAGCCTTCAAAAAAGAAATGCGATCATAAATTTAATAAATGTGATCACACATCTTTTAAATGTAGGTGAAATCAAATTCAGGCAATTTAAATGCACCACAAGCATAAAAATCCTCTACTTTATTCCACATATCTTTCCTCCTTGATCCTTGCGTGGCACCAGTAATCCAACTGAACAGTAGATGGTTATATTTTCCACTGAAGTTAATGTATTATAAAATACCTTGGTGCAACTCGTATGGTTTTAAATGTGCTTTACTTAAAAACTTTTTTTTAAAATCTACATTTATGTTGTTTCATTCTCTCTGCACAATTTAATACAAATCAAACACCCAGAAATAATTTTCTTTCCAGCAGATGACCCTGTCTCTCTAAATTTCTTTCCAAAACACCAATGAGGAACTTGATTTCTCGGTAATTAGGACTTCATTAAAGTTAATCTTTTAGCTCAGATGCTGAATGTTTTATTTATTGTTGGAGCACACATCAGCTTTATCGTACAAAATGGTGTCCCACTGATCGTAACGAAGCAGGGCACCAAAACGCTGTGTTATTAAATCATAACTCATCAAGTTGCTGTTTTAAAGAGAGAATAAATGCTCTGCTGGATTTTGCTGCTCAGGAGAAATGTTGATTTAATCTCTCCACCCTCTGGTCTCAGGCCTGGTGATGCTGGACGGTTTTGTGTACGCTGTGGGAGGGTGGGAAGGGCGGTCCCGTCTCGACTCTGTGGAGTGCTACAACCCCCACACCAACTCCTGGCAGTTCACGGAGTCTGTAAAAATGGCCGTCACAAGTCCTGCAGTGGTGGCGCTGGACGGTCTGCTGTACGTTACAGGTACGCAACATGCAGGGGTTTGAATAGTTTCTCTTCTGAGGGGTTTTTGCACCTGCTGATGTTTTGACTGTCCTGGTAGGTGGTGCTGTTCTAGAGGACGGTGATGGCACGAACCTCGCACAGGTTTACAATCCAAAAACCGCTACGTGGACGGAGATCGCCCCCATGCAGATCGCTCGCTCTGGTTCCGCCGCTTGTACGCTCAAAGGAAAGATCTACGTTATCGGTAACACTGCTCTCATTCTTTTATGGCTATTCATAAATGATCTGAGTCATTTCTGATCAGTCTTTTTTTTTTTCTTTTGCAGGTGGGTGGCATGCTTCAACTGAGAACACAGATAAAGTGGAGTGTTACAATCCCAAGACCAACCAGTGGACCATGTGCGCCCCCATGAAGGAACGGCGCTACCGGCCGGGTGCTGCTGTAGTGGATGGAAAGATCTATGTGTTGGGAGGAGAAGAGGGCTGGGACAGGTGAGCAACTTAAGACCGCCTAAAAAGAAATCAAACACGGCTCTTGAGTTTAGACTTCATAATGCTAATTGTTCATTTCCTGCAGATATCACGACACCATAGAGAGGTACTGTGATGAAACGGACACATGGGAGATTGTCGGGGAGATGCCCACCAGTCGCAGCTGGCTCAGCTGTGTGTCTCTCCAGCTGAGGAAGGACGTCCACATAACCAGCTGTCCTGGCACTCCGAACAACAACTGAAACATGACGACGAGAGGAAGCAGTTTTGTGGTCATTTGCACTTTTCTCTGTAGCAGTGCACTACTAAGCTCAGAGTTGGGAGACTGAGCAGCCTGGGATTTGCTCAGACCTGTTTGAGCTATTGCTGGGGTCCGAAAGTCATCAGTTTCAGTCGGTGACTCGTTGTGGAGCGAGTTTCGATCACTTGAGTTGCTCATTTTGGAGTGGCAGTTGGCTGCTAACTTCTCAAGTTACTGTGACCCTCAGCAGCCTGAACGCTCCCTCTGTATGTGAACCGGTTTCTTTTTAATGTCCGAACGCCTCAATCTGAAGATGTTCCCGGCCAACATAGTGTATTTTTGTATTGTTATGTGTTGGATTTATGACGAGCTGTCAGAAGTTTCTCTTTTCTTTGTTTGTTTGACGATATTGAACACAAAAGATTATATTGTGAATATTTTTAAAGGTAACCTGTGGAGAAACGTATACATGTGAAGAGTCCTTTTTTTTGTAATTAAAATTTTGTGAGTTCTGGATGATTGTCATCCAACCTGTGATATGTGGAATATATTTTTGTAACGTGTTGTCCTTCATTTTGGTGAATGTAAGTAGAATATAGTTGTATTAAAGCTTTTATTTACTAAGTATTGGTTTTGTCTCTGATTTACACAGTCGGGTGAAAATACCAGAAAATAGAAACTTAAATGTGAAATTTCTAATATGTAATTTCCTTTTGCTACTTCGCTTTATTACATTTTCAGCTTCTTCAGAAAGTTTTAGCAAAATCAGTAAGCGCTCAGCATTAATTGTATAAATCATTTAATAAAGAAGAGCTGGAGGAATGCATTTTTAAAATGCTTCGCTTGAGAATAATATAATTAATTTAATTATTCAAGGCACAAGTTTACAAACATTAAGATTACAATTTAGGAAAGCCATGATGATGAGCATGGTGCACCCTTTCGATAGGTTAGTTGACAACATTAGAGTTAATTGGAGTCACATCTCAAACACACTGCTTCATTGTGTGACAACATGGGGAAAAATCAAAAGAAATCAGCCAAAATATCAGGAGAATTATCAACCTCCACAAGTCTGGTTCATCTTTGGATGGAAGGTGCCATGTTCATCTGTTCAACCAATTATACGCAAGTATAAACACTATACGAACGTCCTGCCATCATATCGGACAGGAAAAAGATGAATGTGTTTTGATGTGAAATGTGTGTATTAACCCCAAAACATAACACTGAAAATTCTGTTGAAGCTGGTCAGACAGTGTCATTATCCACAGTGAAAGTAATCCTACAGGTCGCAAATGCACACAGGGACAAAGACCTTACCTTTTTGAGACGTCCTATGGTCTGATGAAACTAACATTAAACTGTTTGGCTGTAATGACCGTTGTTACATTTGGAGGAAAAAGGGTGAAGCTTGAACCATCCCTGCTGTGAAGTAAATGGGTGTTTTACTGCAGGAGGAACTCGTGCACTTCACAAAATAGATGGCATCATGAGGAAAAAACATGGGGAATATCGAAGCAACACCTCAAGACATCAACCAGGAAGTTAAAGCTTGGACACTGATGGGTCTTCAAATGGACCAATGAGCAAGCTGCTAGGTTAGTTACAAAGTCAGTGTTTTTGAGTGGCCATCATGAAGCCCTGAGCTTAATCCTGTAGAAAATTTGTGGTCAGAGCTGAAAAGTTGGCCTACAAACTTAACTCAGTTACACCAGTTCTGTCAGGAGGAATGGGACAAAAATCCAGTGAACGAAAGGGAGATGTTTGTGGAAGGAAACCAAAAATGTCTGACCCAAGTCATGCCGTTTAAATGCAATATGCTACCAAATACTAAAACAATGTATGGAAGCTTGTGACTTTGAAGGAAGTGTTAAGAAATTCTTTTAAAATGTCTTCCTCCCATTTAACAAATGACCTGAAATAGGAAATGTTTAGTCTGATTTAATGTCAGACAGTGAGAAAACAACATGGTTGTCAGTGCATGTAAACATCTGTTTTTAGCTGTAAATCCAAACTTTAAATTTACATAAACGACGTGTACAATGTGACACACCCCTAAGGTCTTGTGTGTGTGTGTTATTAATGTCAGTGATTTGGGGAAAAAAAATCAAACCAAACAGGAAATAAAAACCGTTTAAAACCAACACTGCAGGGTTTGGTTTGACGTTGTTTGGTTTATTCCTAACGCCTCCACAGCATCATTTGACCTCAACTTTGTTGCCATGGTAACGTTACTGTAATGCAGTTTCCTTCTGAAAAGGCAGCAAATGTCCTTACCTTTATCCACAATCCTGTTTTTTTTTGTTGTTGTTTGTTTACTAAATTGTCTCTGTGCTCTGTGGAGAATTTTATTGTGGTACTGTGTTGTGCAGCAGACCAAGCTGGCAATAAAAAACTGCACAATCCCTCGTAAATAATTACTGATTTTGTCGTATTGTGATGGATTGGGTATTCTTTTACTTTCTATTTTTATCTGTTTCAACTATTTGATCAAACCTAACAGCTGTAATGTGTTTGTAACATATGTAAGGGTAAATTTATCAATAGGCATGTGAAAAATATTACAGAAAAAATACTTATGGCTGTTATTTTGTTTACTAATGTAGATAATGTCTGTTTTAATCTACATTTGTATTAGTGTTTATTAATAACAGTACTCACAGTTTATTAGTGTTGAGTTGTAGTTGCACAATCTATTAAAAGGACACTTGAAATATTTATTTTAAGATGAGTATCAAATAAGGAACAAGGAAATAATTAAAGACTTTCTTTTCTTTGCAGCTGTAAAAAACAAAAACAACAGTTGGATGATGAGGAGATCATGGCAGGCAGGTGTTAATTCGCCATTTGTGGATGAATTGTGGAAAAAAATTAGCAAAACATTTTTTTTAAAACTTTGTTATGATGTGTCTGGCAAAGTTAAAAAAAAATGGAAGCAAGCTGCAAACCATAATACATTTTATTTTTTGTGTTTTTACCTGTATAGTTAATGTATATTAATGTAACAGTGAACTTTTGCATATTGGTCTGAAAGCAGGAACTACAAAAGCTGCTCTGCATTTAAAAAACAAAAATTATGTTTTGTTTTTAACCAAGCACTCTTACTTTAAACTCTATGCAACGAGAAGGATTTTCTCAAACCCAAAACGTTTTTGGTTTTTTTTTTGCATAAAAAGGTACCATTTCTTTCATCAGCCAGTGGGGGGACCCAAAAGCAAACACAAATACTAAATCTTGTGTCAGAGTTGTGTGAATAATTTACAACCCCATCTTTGTTTGTTTGAGCATCAAGGTTTAACAGCTGTAACATCGTTTGTAAGATTTATTACTTCAGGTCAGCATCAGCAACATGTACATAAAGAATCAAAATAAAATCATGCTCCACTGAACCGTGATGCTGTTTTATTTGTGGATGATTTGCTTTGCATGTTCATCTGGACAGTGGCTTTAACACTCAGATAAATGTAAGAGGGTGTACTATTTTAAACTTTACTTTTGCACTCGACACTCTTAACCCGTGAGTCCCAGTAGAAGGCAGGTGGGTTTCTTTTCTTTGTTCACCTCATTTAAAAAAGGCTCCTTCAGCCCTGAAGAGGACGAGCTGAAGGAGCCTCTCATGAGAGGTGAAACATCTCCAGGAAGCAATCAGGATGACTGCTAACATGACTAACGGAGACTCTAATGTCCCAGGACTAAAATTCAGATGATTCAATGTTTGCAGTGGTTGTCTTACCACCTTTTTCTTTAAGACATGTTTATATGTGGTCTCATGTGATGCAGTTAAATGCTCTAAATGGCCAAATATTAAAGTCTTACATAAAAAAAAATCTGGAAAGACTATTTTTTAAAATCAATATCTTGTATGTCAGTGGGTTGCTTGGGTTCATTTTGATTCATTATACAGCACCTTCATTTAAAAATGTGCTTTAGGGCACAGTCTGGTACTAATCTAACTGTCTGAGGATTGTTTGTTTGAGAAAAGGTTGTTGAGGTTTCTGAATCTGAAGTCAGATTATCAGTGACTTGTGCTAAAGATGGGACGTCTAGGCCTTGCAACAATTCGGGTTGTTACGTTAGTAGATCTGGCTCGTGTTGTGTTGTTTAATCAGGCTGCTTTAAAGTGACACTGAACATAACACACACACAAAAAAAAATAATAAAATAATTCAAAATATTTCAGTGTGACAGCACGTCCATGAATGATGACAACAATGGTAGAACAGTTTAGAATCAAGCTGAAAAAAAAAACGTTGAAATGATAAACTTATCAAACTAGCAGGCGTTTCACAAAAGCTGCGTCTTTAATAGAAGAGAAAGTTGATGCGGCTATGGCCTACCCACTCACTAGCTTACCATTCAAGATCTCTCTGCAAACATTTAAGTACCTGGGAATCCATGTAACTAAGAATTATTCACAACTTTTTAAAGTTAATTCTACTCCCTTACTTGACCAGCTGACTCAAGACTTACAGCGATGGTCCATGTTGCCACTTTCTTTAGCAGGCAGGATCAGCTGTATCAAGATGAATGTTTTGCCGAAATTCTTGTACCTCTTCCAGTGTTTGCCAGTATTTGTGCCCAAAAGGTTTTTTAGGTCACTCGATGTTTCAGTTTTTCAGTTTATATGGAACAGAAAACCTCCTAGAATACGAAAGAGTATCCTACAGAAAAGTAAGGAGATGGGAGGGCTTGCCACACCAAATTTCTTATGCTATTATTGGTCTGTTAATATTCGTACAATGTTATTTTGGCGTAATACGAACTGTGAGACTCCCAAATGGTTACCAATAGAAGAGGCCTCATGTAGCTCTGCTTCCTTGCTCTCTCTTTTATGCCTTCCCCCTGCCACATCTCCTACAACTTACACTAACAATATAATTGTTAAGAACTGCCTTAGAATATGGGCTCAGATTATGCAACATTTTAGGATCCAGAGAATACCTCTTTTATCACCACTAAATTCTAACCCTCTATTTCCACCTTCACTCATTGATAAAACTTTTTCAGTGTGGAAAAGCCATGGGCTTTTTTCTGTGAAAGATCTATACTTAGGTGATACCTTTGCCTCATTTGCTCAATTATCTTCAAATTTTAACTTACCAGCTGTCCACTTTTTTAGGTTTCTACAAGTTAGAGACTTTATTCGTCATCGTTTCCCAGGTTTTCCAATAACTCCTGCCCCCAATATGGTTGATCAACTGCTAGAAATTAGTCCCATTCCAAAGGGTACAATTCCAAAAATTTACAACCTCTTAATGTCCAATGTGACCCCTGGGCTTGGCCATCTTCAAGCTACTTGGTCTGATGATCTTAACACAGAAATTGATAATGAAATGTGGCAAACTATTCTAGAACGCATTCACACCTCATCAATTTGTGCCCGACATAGAATTATTCAATGTAAAGTCGTCCACAGAGTACACTGGTCCAAAAGCAAACTGGCTCGGATCTTTCCAGATGTGGATTCAAACTGTGGGAAGTGTGGTTTGGGTCCAGCCACTCTCGGCCATATGTTTTGGACCTGTCCCTCCCTATTTCAATTTCGGAAATCTGTTTTTGACTCACTTTCTGTAATTACCTCGACCACAGTACAGCCATCTCCACTCACTGCTTTATTTGGGGTCCTCCCCAAAAACCAGTTACTGCCACTCCATCAAGCTGACCTTGTGGCCTTCCTCACGCTACTGGCTAGACGTATCATACTAATGCATTGGAAGAATCCTCTCCCACCCTCACATTCGCACTGGATAAAAGATGCCCTTTCGTTCATGAAACTGGAAAAAATTAGGCATACTCTCAAAGGCTCTGAAATAAAATTTTTGATAATCTGGTCACCGTTTCTGGACCATGTTAGGTCTTTGACACTCGATGTGACCCTATGAGTGGTGCACCCCTTACTTCCCAGTTGTAATAGCATACACCCTTTATCTAAGTCTTTTGACAATTTTAGTAGCACAGAATACATTAAGCCCTTTAAGTGCCCCGTCTCAGTTGCTTTCTGTTTAATTTCAAATTTACTTCTTTTTCTGTTACCTCTGTTTTTTTTTTTTTTTTTTTTCTTAGCTATCTACTTTTTATCCATGTACTTATGGAAATAATCGATGGATTTTTATTTTATTTTTATGTGTCTTGTTTTATTTATTTATTTTTGGTTCCTGTTTTGTCATTGATTAGTTTATGTTCATTCTCCAAAGTACTGTCTCAAGTATGACTTAAATGTTTATGTATGGTACTCATGGTTCTGTAAAAAATGTGAAATAATAATAAAAAAAAAAAAAAAGAAGAGAAAGTTTTGTCTTCATGGCGCTCCACCACCCTGTTTGATCCCCGATATTTGTTCCTGAGAGCTGTCTATTCGTTCTCTTTTCCTTAGCGTTTAGCAGCAGAAAACAAAACAAAACAAAATAGGATATTTCTCACATTTCCACCCCTTCTCCTTGACACACAGCTTGTCCGATTCCACCATCTTTGTTCATCTACATGGACTGCAGCCAGCCTGATGTGGGTCAGTCTCATGTGGTTTTTGGTTGATTCGCCTGAGTGCTTTGTTTACACTGAGTGCGTACCCGCATTTCAGAACTGCATACCAGTATATCTGGAAAACTATTCGAGTAAACGCTTTCAAACTGCACCATTTGATACAGTTCAGGATAACCTTTTTAAAAATGTTTTGTTTCATAGTTTACAATGAGTAGCTTTAAAGTCACATTTTAAAAGCAGGATTTTTGTAAAAGTGTTGCATGTTTTTACATGTTACTTTCTGTTGTTTTCTAACATGCCCTATATGTATTTTTAAAGAGTATTGTTTTTATAATAGTGTTGAATTTTGTGAAATGTATGCCCTTCGAGACTGTTTTTTGTCTTATTAATGTAGTTTTAATCGTGAAAATTAGGTTTTATGTTTTCCTTTCATGTTTTCTGAAATGCCTTTGTTTAACTTGAAATGTTTCCGTTTTATTGTTGTGCTTTTTTGATATGTTAATGTGTTTTGCACCTCGTTGTCTCTAAAATTAAGTGGCGACTCAGTGGAAAAGCGACCCCCGTTTTTTTTAGCGAAGTCTCGCGAGATTAGCCCCCTCGAACGAGAACTCCCGGAGCGCTGTGTGTATGTGTGGGTGCGCGCGCGCGTGTTTAGAGGTGGGGGTGTCCGCCTGATGTCATTTGGCAGAAGGGGAGGCTGAGCTAGCGGTGGGCTTTCGGGTGGAAAAGCACAACAATAACGGTGCCGTTTTCCCGTCCAGACCGGGACGTTTAAACCCTCGTTTGGATCGGAACCCCGCAGCGTTCCCATTAAAGCTTCTCGCGGTCCGGGACGGGAGCATAGGAGGAGGAGAAGGAGGAGGAGGAGGAGGAGGAGGGGGGAAGCTGGTGGGCTAATGGACTGAAAGAACCAGATGCTTTTCCAGCAGCGGAGGAGAAGGAGAACCGAGGCGCAGAAGCGGGACAGGGTGATGGGTTCTCGTTTTCCCGACGGGTAAAAAGCTGCCCTTAAAACAAAAACAAAAACACTGGTGCTCAGAAGACGGCCGAAACTCGCTTCGCACCTTCTGGACCTCCGTCGGCGCGGCTTCGTGTCTGAAATGCTAGCCCGGTTGCGGTCTCGGCCGTCGAGCAGCCTTTGGGCCGCAGCTCGGCACACCGAGCCCGTAGCCGCCTGCTAGCTGCGGCTGTGGATCCCAGAAAACGACACGGCAAGCGCAGTTCGGGGGCCTCGACTTGTCGGCTCTGCGTTTCTGGACCGCCCCGGGCTTTCTGAAATGTGATGCTTTTGAGCTCCGCGTTGGAGCCTTTTGTAGCCGGAGGCTCGCGTTTGCTGCAGCATGAACAGCCGAACCACAACAGCGGGCTCCTGTTGTTGAAGGGGGCGAGCTTAGACAGATAACAGCCCGGCCAGGCCTCCCAGCAGCCCCGGGGTCGCGTTTTGGACCACTTCCCACCTCATTCACCGCTTCACTGGCCGACGATATGGATAAACTGACCATCATTTCAGGGTGCCTGTTCCTGGCTGCAGATATCTTTGCAATAGCCAGCATCGCCAACCCGGACTGGATCAACACTGGTGAAGCAACAGGTAAACTAGTTTCGTCTTTAACAAGTTATATTTGTGTCTCTGGTGCAGCTTTTTAATGGCAGCAGGGATAAAACCACCAGGGAGATGCCCAAATGTGACCCATTATGAGCTTTTATGAAGCCAAAGCTCTTCTTCTCAGGCCTGCAACAGATTTCTGTTCAATTGGACAATTATCCTGTCAGCAAATAATCCATATTTAATTTTCCCACATTTACATTTGAAACCATGAAACCAGAAAGTGGTTTGCTTGGTTCATTTTTAAAGCCTATAAATAGTTGTGTGGTCTTCAAATAAGTGTTGCAACTAAAAAGCGGGTCCACATTTCAGATAGGTGAATTTAATTATTCTATTTATGTGATTTAAATAAAACTAGAAAAACTCTGAGGATGTTTTTGACAGGTGGCGATGACATAAATTCTGTAATAATCTAAACAAAGAACAAGAAAGTGCCAAGATTTTAATGCAGGAAGACAACCAAGATCAAAATAAATATTAGAGCTGCTGCAATTGGCTGCCGTGGTCACCATGGTAACGACACACCCGTGTCTCTCACTCCCTGACAGCAAGCTTAAAAGAGGCAGACAGAAACAGGCTGGAAATTAAGCTTCAAACAAACAGTCGCTGTGAGAAAAAAAAAAACTACAAGTCGGATCTTAGAGACTCTTGATTCTGAATTTTTTAAATGTTTCTGCCATGTTTCATGTAGGAGATATGACAAGTTAAAAAGAGGCTTCAGTTCCAGTTTTCAAATAAAATATAATTTATGTCTGTGGAAGCTTGGCTGTTTGCTTCTTGTATTCTGGGGAGATTTGAAAACAATATAAGCTATAGCAGAGAGACACACTCGGTGAAAGGAGACAGAAATACCTCCGATTTGATGTATATGCACCAGAAGAGTTGTGGGAGTAAGAAGAGCTCTTTTTTTTTTAAAGGCTTTGGAAATGTTTTTACCAATTGTCAGTTGAACAGTTTGTGTAAAATATCTGTAAAAAACACAAAACCTAAACTGTGTTTGTGCAAAACCCATAAAAGACATCAAAGTACCAGTTCAGTCACGTAAAGTCCAACTTTCTGAGACCTTGATTGATGCTTCTTACGTCACGTATGCCTGAACTCCAAAAAGGGCTGGTTTTTCTCATCCGTTTCGCCAAAATCCCATTGATCCCCAATGTTTTTGAGTTTTGTGTACCTCGAATCACCAACAAAAGTCATAGAAAGCTATTCCTGATTGAGACGTTTGGGTGCATAGGTTGCATATTTTATTGTAAAGCTGCGTGACGAGCTGTAAGATGATTTCTTTAGCAGAATAATAACAATAATTATAATAAGGGGCTTCAGTGATTAAGGTGGTTGTCATATTGGTCGGGCAAAAACATCTCGTTTAAGGGCGTTATCACAGCAGTCAGTGGGGAAACTCTGCTTGACATTTTATTTAATAATTTCGGTTCTGTTCCTCCTTGTGGAACAGAACAGTCAGTGAACACATGAACAACCGGAGCGGGTGCTCTATGTTTGTGCGGCGCCCGTGTTGACGTTGGGTATGAGCACGTGTTTTCGGTCTGCTGTATTGTTCGTGTCGGCCCCGTTCAGGCTATTGACAGACAGCTGCTACTCTTTGTTCCCCTGCAGGATGACAGCTTAGTAACTGGGTCAGGGAGGGGGCACCATCCGCCAGACTGCTCCGCTGGGGCTCAGTGGAATAAGTTAATCTGCGTCAAAGCAAAAAAAAAAAGGTTGTAAATAATAATTTAAAAAAAGAGGCTCGTTTGCAGCATTGTCGTCCATCTGATTTTATTGCGTAAGGAGGTTTCGTGTCCACTTCTTTAGATTCTCAGATCAGTAAGTGCTTGTGCCAAATATTGAGCGCTTACTGTTTTTAAAGCTCAGTGTTTTGTGTGGGTGTCTTTATCCTTTTTGAAGGGAAGTTGTTCAGCTCTCCGTCACTCTTCTCACTTCCCCTCTCAGACGTTTCTCTTTGATGGCTGTGATTTGTCCCGTCTTGAATGGTTTCATGAGATGTGTGGGCGACAAACCGTTTGAGATTCATCTCTCTCACACCTCTTTATTTATTTATTCATTTTCCTCCTTGGATAATATTCCAGCTACTGTTTTGGATTATACTGCGAGAAAATTAATTTAGATCTGTGATATTTATGCAAATTAAATTACTTGGTCTGAACAGATATTTTGATTGATTGGAATGTAAACTTTTTGTTTAGATTAGATTTCTTAGATTACAGCTATAAACAGACAGCAGATTTGCATTTGTTGTGTGATTACATGCCAACCTGCTGAATGGAAAAACAAGTACTGAATGCTAATTCAGAGAAAAGCGCTGTTTTTTAAAATAATATAATTCATTTCTTCACTTTGTGAGTAGCACTGTGCAGAAGTCTTGAGTCGTCCCTTATTTCGTCAATATTTTGCTTTCAAGGAGCCAGACGTGTATGTAAACTTTATCGCTCACCGTGAACCACAGGACAAACATGCAGAAATCATTGGATGTTCTTCTACAACTGATTGGACAATCCAAAGTAGCTATCATAGCTAATGAACATTAGCCAACACAAAAAAAATGGCTAAAACTGAATTTTGCAGACATTGTTCTAAAATTTGGTGTGGTAGTAGCTGAGAGTCATTCACAATACATATCTTTAGGAAAAAAACATCTGAACACTGATAGTGTTTAATTTATTAAGATCTGTCTCTGTGTTGTTGTATAAAATGGTTACAAACACTATAGTTTCACAGTTTTTTTTGGCCCTGTTGCTTGTCGTAACACTTGCAAGTTGAGTTTTTTTGAAGTTGAAGTTTTTTTGTTACTGCCGAGCTGCCAGATGAGATTTGATTTATTAGAAGATGTTTCTTGGCTTGTTCATTTGGATTCTAGAGATTTGGATTATTCCAAATAGATTAATATTGATAACTTGGATCATTCAAATTTGAATATGAATTATGTCAGGTTCAGTCTGTTAACTGTTTGCATTTTTCTGTTGTTTGTCCCATTTAACAGATTATATTTTTTGCAATTGGAATAAAAGTAAGGAATGATCAGCTGATTTTTGGTCTCCAGTGTTGTTTTGTTTGTTCGGCTCAGAGTCTCAGTCTCATGTTGGACCTCAGCATGTTGTTCAAAAACATGGCAAAGTTTTTCCTTGAAAAGTTGAGAAACAAACATGTTCTCCTGATCAATAAGAAATTGTATTTGTTTAATATTTAAATGGACTTTGCTTCAGTTATGTGAGACGTTCTGCTCAATATTTAGTTTTTTCAACTATGTTAGTGAAGAAGTTAGCACATAGTAAGACTTTAAAATTGTCCAATTGTTTCTTTTGTTCTTCCAAACTCAAATCCACTTTAAACATTCAGAAACAGGAAGCGGTCCTGCTGTCGTTCAACAAGCAGAGTTTGGATGGATGGTGTTTTCCTCACTTCAGCCTCCTGTTCAGAGACTGAAGCCAATCTAGTTGTTTTTATCAATAACCAACACAAACTGTGATCCTCGGCAGCTTTGTCAACGACGGCTGTGGGACACATTCATCTTTTCTGAGTGGATGTAAAGCCCTCGAGCTTAAGTGACGCTTAAAAGCTTTGTAGGCACAGTTACGTTAAATAAAAGTACTGATTCACCTCCAGATTTAGTTTGTATTTTTTTTTAACCTGCTTTTGTTCAAGGCCAACATTGACTGAAGCTTTTACGCACCCTCGCCTCACCTCATCTGATTTCGATTTCAGAATTGAGCCTTAACATAACAATTGATTTTAAGACAGATGCTCTGTCTTCAGAACATGTCTAAACTTGTCGTCGTAGCGGCGCTTTCACCTGAAATTTCCATGAAAGGTGTTTTCTTTGTGTTTTCTGAGACGTTGAACGGAGCTGAAATTGATGTGACCTCTCCTGAGCTTTTCAAACAAGCAGATTTCCAAAGACAAAGCAAAAAGTGCTTTTCTCGTTGACGTGAGTTTTAACTCGTTTCCACATTAGGTGCTTTCCTTCAGAGCGAAAGATGCTTATTATCTCAAAGCGATGCTTTTTTTTTTCCTGTTAAGTTTTAAGAAGCTTCTTCGGCTCAATAATCCAGGTAGATAAATCTAACGAGGCAGACCCGTCCAGATGACTTGACTCAACCTTGTTAGATGCTTTCAGTGATGATTGCACACCAACACCTCAGTAGCTGGAAGCAGTACTTTGTATTAAAAAAATCCTGTTATATTTTAAGAATGATGGCTCCTAAATAAAACCACATATAACATGTCTAAAAACTAACATGTGGTCAAATTTCACCTCCTGATGATTGGTGCTGATGAACTGCAGCTGCAGTCAGTCTGATTTTTGTGTTGACTTAAAAATAGACATAATGAGACACTATTAAATTGTCTTATTTTAAGTATCCCTTTTCAAAGCACAAGGGCACACAGTGTGATTAGAACAGAAGAACTGAAACCAAGCCAGCTATTATCATCCTGTTACTGGGCTGCAGTGCCAGCAGTTCTGACCTGCCGTTTACCCAGAACTCTTGAGACTCACGAGCAAGGACAGGAACCAGAAATAAATGGAAATGTTTACTGGCTTTAGGCAAAGAAAATGTGATTTCGAAATGTCTTGTCTTTTGCAGCTGGGGGATGTAAAATCTAATTCTTGCATATAGAAACTCTGAACTGTAGTACGTAGCCTGCAGGTGAAAGTTCTGCAGAGATGATTTGTTGTTTTGTTTTGCATGTAAAGAATAAATTCACTGTCGTCAAATGCACACTGACTAACAGCATTCGACTATCTCAGTTTTGTGATTAGTCCTAAATTTTAAAGAGGCAAAATCTGATCTCAAATATCAGATCGAGTCCAGATCAAGATGGGGTTTTTTATATAAAAAAGTAAAAAAAAGTAGACCCCGACCTCACGTTTTACCTCTGCAGTGCTCAGTAGAAGGTAACGAGCACCAAAGCACTGCTTATTACGTCACAGAAACACACGGCTTGTATTTTCCTCTCATGAATAAAACAGTTGCATCTTCCCACTATCACAGAATCTGTGTAGACGAGGGAGACAGCACAGCTAGATCACGTTTCAGTAAAGATTAGCTCATGTTAGCTGCATTCAGAGGCTCCCTGACACAAAAGGCCGTTCGACATCGGGGGGACTGTCGTTTGGTGGTGTGTGCTTATTTCAAGGTTTTACTTTAAATTGTTTCCTATCACATGTTTTACTTCTGCAGTAACAAACCATAAGAATGAGAACTGAGACGTCAATGTTTAAAAATCTGCGCTGCAGTTTGTAAAACTTTTTCTGTGAAGATATTTTTACTTATTTGTTCTCATGGGTAATTCTGTTGCTAATTTTACAGACTAAACAACACTAGAAGAGTTTGCCCAAATATGTTTTTTTATATTGCTATAAAGAACTGCTTTCATATCAAGTATATACATGAAATTAGTTTTATTAAATTTTATGTACTTGTGGTTTATTTTGCCATAAGAAAATGCAGTTGTACAATTGAAATTTGCTCTAGCCATACTCCATTTTAAGTTAACCTGGAATGGCATCAGGGACAAAATATAATTATCAAGACATCCCTAATTCTTCCCACTCTTCCTCTCTATGATTATTTTTATCCAAGTTACAGCCAGTCCAGCCTCAGTTATTGTTAGTGCATCTGGATTTCTATTATAGTCCACACTCACTGAAAATCTACAGAATAAATAAGTTGTTTTTTTGGTTAAAAAAGAGAATACATTAATCAACCTTCTTCTGGATTTCCATAAACAATTTATTTGCACACGTTTCCAACTAATGTGCAGCACATTGGCTGACTGATTCCCTTTCTTTAAAGCATTGTTTTTAATGTTTTTGCTCAAGGTGATGACATTTTTCTGTGTGTGCGTAATAGAAAAATCTAATACCTTGAGAACGTTTTAGTGCTGAGTTTGACAGAAAAATCGAGCATCAAAAGTTATCAATCAGAAAATCTTCTGACTTCACAAAGTCGTGTTTACCATATTTTACCGTGCTGACGTTTAAGCCCAGAAGTGTGTTTTTATTTTAGCAGCGAGCGTTAGTGAAATTTGAATTGTTTGTGCTCCTGGCCACAGTTGAATGGATTTTGTTCTCACACATGTTGGCACTCGTATCGTCCTTCCCGGGTTTGTCTGCCTTGTTTTCTGTGTGAGTTTTGACCCCGTACAGCTGCGCTCCAATAAGAGTGGGCACTGTAAAGGCCTCCAGCTGCAGAAAAAAGCAGCTGTCTTCTGCTCTAGCTTACCTACGTGCCCGCCACCCACCACAGTTCAGAGGCCATTTTGACTCATCCCCCCAGAGCATACCAACATCAGCACCCCTGGTGCTCCACTAATGACTGCATCATCATGCTTCAGTTGAGCAGACGTGGCGCTCATTTCCTCTCATTTGGACCAAGACATCGGGAGAGGAGTGTTTTGATCATGGTGAGTGCAGAGCTGGCTGCAGGGTAACGGGGGCGTGAAAAAGAGCAGGGCCTCCAATTGGTGAATTTGGCCCATTATTTTCTGTAGATGAGACACAGCAGAACTATTCCAGAGTTGTTTGTAAACCAGACATAATATATGTGTTTTTTTTTTTTTCTTTTTCTGCCAACCAAGAGGCATATTCACACTGAACTTGATAATATTTGCTCTAACTTTTATTAATTTTAATTGAAACAGGTGTTTCAAACTTTCCTGTCCTGCACAATCTTATCTCATTTGGTTCTGATGGGCTCAGCGGGTCATATTTCTTGCTCATTTAGCCACGCTACAAACTGTTGCTGCGCCTTATACATTATTCTTCCACATTCAGATATCTCCTCAAGACTTAGATTTGCCATTACAGGTTTCTTTTTATAAGCACTGAGTGAATTGGAGGCTAACTGGACTTTTATACATCACCTACAGTTTGCTCAAGGTGCTCTTCTCACACCTCAGTCCGACCTGTCCTCATCATGTTCTGCCTGGGTGAGATGATGGTGAAATTTATTTCCACACAGGATTTCATTTTTCTCATTAGGAAAGCATTGGAGCTAGTTTTGATTTCTCTAAAAAAAAAATACTTGTAAATAACCATGAAAAATGTGTGAGCAATATGTTAATAAAATAAGTGGAGGATTAAAGTGGTTAACGTGGATGACTCAGTTGTGCAGTACTTCAGAAAAAATAGGGTTGTAGTAATATACTTAAAAAATATTACAAATGTTAACATAATTTGAATCAGTAACCACAAAAAAGGCCACTAACAATGTCTTGGAGCTGTACCAAAATCTAAAACGTATGACGTAGAAGATCATGGGAGGTTAGTTGTCCTACTTACTTTTTTAAATCGTCTACTGACTCTGATTTTGGTCTTGTTGTGAAGTCTGAGTCATGATGTGTCAATAAATTACATTTGAGTTTGGCTCGAAGCGTGCAGTATTGCATAGCATACCACGTAGTTCTTAACAACCGAATTAAAAGTCTAACAAAGTTTGTAATTAACCTCATGCTTTTTCAGTTGATTGGAGGATTTGTAATTACTTCCTCAATGACTGTCTGGTTTTCAGGAACTTGTGTTCCTTTTATTTATTTATTTTTTCCTCCTCCCAGGAGGCAACGTGGAACATGATTTCTCAAGTTTGCCATTTCCAAACTGTTTTAGTTCAGTTTGACATAAACTGCATGTATCATTACTCTTGTTCAGGTCTTATTCATTTAACTTTCAACCTCTTAGAAGCCGGTTAAATTATGTTTCTGACTCCCAGATTTTATTATGTGTCAACACAAAGGCAAACACTTAACAGTTATACACTCAACTATGGATATTTGGGAATTGATTCTGAATTGACCCCAGTTTATGTGAAATTCAGTTACTTTCCTCCCCTGCTGCCTGCTGGAGTCCCTGCTTATTATAAGCATGAATTCAACAGATTGTTGGTTTAGGCCTGTTTTAAAGTCGGCACCATCAGCCTCTCAGGACCTCTGAAGCCACTTGATAATGTGGTCACATCTTGCCTGTCAAGAATTTTACATTGTCATCTTGAAGATGAAATTGATCTCAATCATTGTTGCTTTTAGCACTTTGAATGTTTTGTTTGTTTCCAAAGGAATGCCACCATGGTGCCAGAATAAACCGGATGTTTACTGCCGTTATAAAACATTTTTCCACAGTGCCTTAGACGAATGATTAAAATTCAGCTGAGGTTTTTTTTTTTTCTGGGTTCGCTGCCTTTGTCTTGCTGTCTGCTCTCCGTGACGCTGTTTTACACCTGACATGAAAGTGTGAGCAGGAGTGTCACTCTCTACCTTCAACAATCTTTTGAAGACTCTTCAGAAACACCTTCTTCACTCCTCCAACTCCCCTATAGGGCTTACGTCAGGGTTTCTTACTGTACCATAGTCTGGATGTTCTTCACTTGTCAGGTGTTTTGTGCAGAGGTATTTGCTAAATGCCTACATGTGTAAAATATGTGCACATCTTGTGATTTCACTTGATGTGCAGCTAAATGTGGAGCATCAAACAGCTGTGGGTAACAAACAAGACATCAGTTGTAGATCTGTTATTGTTTCTGCAGCAGGCGGCTGTACGTTCTTAGACCTGATTATTATTGGATTGCAGATTTACATAAGTCACAAACATTTAAATATCTCATGCGTTATGTGCAACACAACAGAGAAGTAAAGCATGACTTATTTATGCTGCTGGAGATCTCTGTTTGAGCTCGTCTCTCTTGGCAAAAGACACGCAAGCGCTGTAAAAAACTTGGTTTCCTCCCGTCTCCATGCATCTTGTAAAAGGAAAAAATGTATACCTTCACGTCCTGCTGGTTCTTCATATTAGGGTGTGCTGTATTTCATCTAAAGAATAATTTTGTGGATCATAAAAAAGGTAGGGCTCAGGAGTAACAAGTAAAGGGCGGCTAATGGACAAGGAATGCAAGTTTTCTGGTGTTTTTACTCAGTAATACATAGAAAACTTCTTTCAGTTGTTTACTAGAGCCGTAAGAAAACCCTGAGTGAAATGCGTCATCCTCGATACGTCACGGTTCTGTTCATTATGTCTACTTTTTATCGAATTACCCAAGGCGCATGTTAACTCCAGGTGTGAAGAGGCCATGTGTTAGACTGGAACAGCAACAATAAACCCTGAGGGGAAGATGACCCACAACTCGGGGCCAAATGAAAGGTTTGTGCTATGTTGCTATTATATAAGAACCAAACCGAGAACTTTATTACCATTTATAAGGTTATTGTGACTTAATAATCAAGGTTTTGTAGCTGTAGTTTGTTTTTATAGTGGGTTCCAAGATAAAGACCTAATGTGAATTGGAACATCTGATTCTAGAACGAAGAGTGGGCATCACAAACATGGTTGTTTTTATTATCATTGCGATTTGAACTAGAACAATCTGTTTCCTTTCTGCCTGTTGAATTGTTTACCTGTGTTCATTTAGCATAGCGTGCCTGCCTGTTGTATGGCAGGAATTCCACAGAGAGCTGGTAAAACAGCAGGAGGCCAGAGGATCCAGGGGAAATGGTCATAAACCAGCACTATTAACTACAGCAATATATTTTCTTTCTTTGTGTGTGTGTGTATGTCTAATGGTCCCTCAACCAGTCCCTGAGTTCTTCATGCGCTCGCCTTACTGTTTTTTACTTTATTCAGAGTTTCTCTGAAATCCTGAGCTCACGTTCGGAACATGCTGCTGGGTAAGCAGAAGTTTTTCAGGTGCCAGTTTTGTCGTGAGCCATGACCTTGCGTTTTGTTTATTTATTCTTTTTTTTTCTCTTCGTTTTACAGTTGTTGCATAAGCGTTCTGCAGAGTGAGAACTGCACGGGCACAGCAGAAAGGCACAAATCAAGGCCAAAAACAGCTTTTTAGCTCTGCTAAAACTGATGATATTTCTGAGCAGGTTTCTTCTTGT
>NC_051441.1:10829593-10862813 GCF_001649575.2 Kryptolebias marmoratus | reverse complement strand
TGAATAAAAGGATAATTTTTGCCAAGTTCTTGTAAATCTCTGCAGAGAAACATTTGATCATCCTTAACAGAGTGGAAACATGATAAACTGAGCTGTCCATGGCCCAAGAAAACAGGAAAGCGTGATTTAAACTGCCCTAAACGTCATCAGTACACATTTACTGAATAGTTGTAGTATTTCTGTTTATAATAAATGAATAACACTCCAGTCAACCCAGCAGGAGTAATTTCCTCAGGTTTTAAAGGTGCTTGATTGACAATAATGTATGTTTTCCATTTATTCATATTCATATTGTTTATTATTATTATTATTTAATTTTGTGACAATACAAAGAGGGGTGTTATTTTAAATGTAGCTATACAACTTGTGGCGAAGCAATGACAAATTATTAGAAAATTATTCAAATTTTTCAAAAGCTTTTTGCTTTTTTCACTAATTAAAAAAGCCAGTTAAGGTGGCTTAAATCAGCTAAAATGAGGTTATAACAGGAAGTATTTTAATGAATTTGTATTTTTTCTTTTGATTTGGTATCTTGGGGAGTCCACACAAACGTTGAATAAAATGATTGCTTATGTTTGTTCAAGGAAAAAACTTGACGGTAAATGTGCTGTTAAAGGCAGTCAGGATTTTTCATATTATTGGAAAATTCACTTCTGATTGAATGAAACGAGATGTTTTGGCTCAGAGGTGTGGTTTTGGTATCTGCTGTGTGTGGCTGAAATTTTCCTGAACATTCGTAAACACTGGATGTTATATTTCCAGAAAAGTTTCATAGAAGTGACAGTTTGTCATTTAGTGCCTTAACTCACAAAAATCATTGACAGAGATCACTAAATCTTACAGATCAGACATTCTTCTGTTTGATTCAACGAGGACTGTTTGTATTTCACGCCCTGAACCGTTCGATCCTGGTTTGTTTATCTTGCAGTGCGTCCGTTTCATCGCAGCCCCGAACACATCGTGCTCTTACTCGACATCTTATTTTTAAACGGGCCGTTTCTACCGCTGCAGATCATTGTACAGAGTCCACCTTTCATTTAAAGAGGCCTGTGGTCAGCAGAGACCCGCTCCGAGAAGCACGACACGGTTCTGCTTACTCGGATAGAAATTCCCAGCTGAGTTTGTGCTCTAATTGAACGGGATGTCTCCAGAGGAGGCAGAGTTCTGCTCCCAGCGCTGCCCTTCACTCTCACTCAGGTCTTCTCTGGACTCACTTTGATCCAAGGATCCATTTGTCTCCTGATCAATGATGGGAAAGTACAGCGTAGCATGTAAACTTGCATTCTCGATAATCTTTAACATAGCACTTAAGCGAGAAAGAAGGAACAGAATAGATGGTAAGAGTTTTTAGCTGAGGATGGGCCACATATTTACAAAGAGCCTTTTAAAGCTGATGCAACTCTGTCCAATATCAGCTACGTAGGAAGCATCCGGTACCTGGCAGGGTGGATTTATTAATCACTCTTTCTGCACACAAGTGTGCAAACGAGCAGAGAAATGTTGGCCAATGGCGTGATGGGGCCCACGAGTGAATTGGTGGCATTTAATAGGAGCTTCTCTTCATCTCGTTTCTGATTTGGCACGCATTCAGGTCTTCTGAAGTTCAACACCATTTGTGTGTTTGCTCCAATTTTTTTACTTGTAGTTAATTTTCTGCTTCTTGTTTCGATTTGATTGTCTGATAGATTTGTTTGCCTGTTTTTGGATGGCAAAAGGTTATGTGAAAATGTTTTTGTGATGGTTAACTGTGATCGATAAGTTTTTAAGTAAAAGTAGTGTAACTGCTGAGCTAACGGCTAGTCCAAGTAGAGCTAAAATCAAAATTGATTGCTGCCGTCTTAAAACAATGCAAATATATTATGAATTTAGGTTTTACATCACAGTTATTCATGTAGAAGTATATGTTTAATTGCAAGCAGAATAAAAAATAGCAGCTAGCTGTAGCAGTCTGGGCCATGTCTGGCAGAAATATCAAAAATGTTTTTGTTGGAATACCCTTTCTGCTTCAAAAGGTCTGAACTATCCCTCAAAGGACCTTTGCCACAGCTCAACTTAACCTTTTTTTGTTGTTTGTTTATTTTTCTTCATGGTTTCCCGTCTAAATGATGAATAAAAGGGAACTGGCAGCTCATCTCGCTTTCGTCTTGTCTCTGCAGGCGCCCTCACAGTTGGTCTCGTTCGCCAGTGTCAGACCATCCACGGACGAGATCGGACCTGTATCCCGCCGCGGCTGCCCCCTGAGTGGGTCACCACCCTTTTCTTTATCATCATGGGCATCATCTCCCTCACGGTCACCTGTGGACTGCTCGTGGCGTCGCATTGGCGCAGAGAGGCCACCAAATATGCCCGCTGGATTGCCTTCACCGGCAGTAAGTGAAGAAGACCCGTTGAATTAAAGAGACGTCCTCATTGGACTTACTGTCAACACACTCCTCTGGAAGTTTCTCGTCTCTCGCTGTCCTAACATTACTTGTTAAAAACTTCCCAGATTAGTAGGTGCTTATAGCCTCTTTACTGTACGTGGGAAGAAAAAGAGAAGAGTCTAAGTAGGTGTAGTGTGAGGATAAATGACTCGTAGCTCAGATATGAGTTCATTTTCACATTTGTGTGTAAATATGTGCATTATGCTCCTCTTGCCCCCTTAAGCTGATTTATGGACTAATGCAGCTTGTTTGGTCGTCGAGTGGGTGGTTTATGCGGTCACACAGCTTCTCTTGTGTTTTATCTCCCCCTTTGCCTTGAACAATACAGTTTTCTTTTATTCAAACAAGACTTGTGTAAATGCACTTGTAGCACTCAACAGTGAGCCACATTCATCTTGCGCGCTGTGCCCCGGCTGGTTTTCTAAAGCTGTGTGGGCTGGTGGAGCTTGATTGGGTCAGCTAGTTGAGGGAAGCGACGGCCCCGAGCACGCTCGCCCAGATGGAACGGCGGTATGTTGGAGCCACAATGGCTCGTATTATTGTTAGAAAGCTGGAAGCATTTTTCAGGGTGCTGACACGAAAAGGAAAAATGGGCTGTGGATTTGCACAAGCACACAGTTGTTGTTTTTTCTCTCTCTTTGTTCCTGTTTATTTTTTTCCTGGTCTTACACAGTTTTGTCGTTTTTTGTAACACTTCCTAATCAGCTGGTGATTCACCCCATGCTCAGAATCCCAAACAACTCCACAAACGTGCTCTCCATTAATATAAAGCAGACAAAGTTGAGTCATTGTTTAGCAATCACACCCAAAGGAAAGAAAGAAGGTTCCTATGACAACTGTGAGCCGTTGTCACCCTTATCCTCTTGAGTGTCTACTCGATATATTCAATAAACTCAACCAGGTGTATTTTTAGTATGCAAAGAGAGATTTTAAAACCTGGGTTCTTCATGTGGATGTTATTTTGACGGATGTAGAATTCATTCATGGAAATATGGTTAATCAGTCTGGTGGTGATGCCCACGGCAAAAAGACCTCTATTTAATCACCGCAGACTGAATTACCTTAGCTTTATTATTTTAGTATTATTCTTGAAAACAGAAAGTTTAAAATGGGAAATAAAGCTGACAGTACGCACAGAATCATCAAGAAGTTAAATGTTAAAAATAACAAATTGAGATTGCTGCAATTCATGTCGAGAACTTGAATCCAGGCCCAGAATTGAGTTTTTACAGAACACAGTTTGTCTGTTTTCCTATTAATAAAAATATTTTTTTAAAACTATAGGCTAAACATCTTCCATTCACAGTCTGCAGAATTACAGGTTCTTGTTAATATTTGATGACAACCATTTATTGTTTTTGGTCTGTGTGATTCAAAATGAACTCTTCTTTCATTTTAACCCCACACTATCCTGCTGAAGTGGCTTCAGCTGGACCACAAGTTTCAGTCATAATATCACCAAAGGAAACAGAAGAAAACAGTCATTTTAATTAGTTGCAGCTTAGCTATTTAATTCCTGAGGTTTGCTGCAACTTCCTGTTGGTTTTCCTCCTCCTGACCTGCGCTTTACTCTGCTGGTGTTGACACACCTTACTGACGCTGAGCAGAACATCCCAACGTGTTCAGCTTTTAGGAGTCATTGGTCAACGCTCGCCTAATTAATCCCACTGGGACCGATATGGATCTCAGAGCCCACCAATCAGTGCTTTTACTCTTTAGTATTACAGGCCATGAAAAAAGCAGCTGCTTTGCTTTCTTCCTGCTTCAGTGTTGAAAGTTGGTTCAGGTGAAATGAGTAAAAGCTTCCGTTTGTTTGGCAGAATCCAGTACTGGTACACGCGTACTCACACCAAGAAGTAGGGGTGTCCCAGTTCCTTTTGTGGTTTAAGGAGAAGGCAAAGAAAGTGCAACTGGCCCTACAAACAGGAGCGCACTTTAAACAGAACTCATAAATGTCGACATCAGCAGCGAGCTTCATCGCTCCAGTATCAAAAAGCAGATTGTGTCTGCTAACGTAGGACAAATCGGCATCCGTTGATGGCGTTTGGATTTCTGAAGGGATGTCCCATTTTCTAGTTCAGATGAAAACCGCGGGGACTGTTTTCATTTCTGCTTTGTGTTGTTAAACAGATGCAAACAAACACAAAAGGTTTGGATTTTTCTTTGTGCTCGTCTCCGTTTTATTTTCTCACAAATACAAATGTTTTAAGCGTTCAAACACAAAACTTGTCCCACACTTGAATTCATCAAGTGGCTTTATTTTCCAGGACAACAACACTCTTTCACACTCTTGAAATTATTTGTAAATACTCATTTGTAAGCTTCCTAATGATCATAAATTGAGTCTATCGGTGGATCAGGGAGTTACTCCTCTCATGTAACACTGGACCATTATTTTTGTTTTACAAATTTAAAAACTTCTGAGCTGGACTTTGTCTCGTTAGACGGTTAGAGATAATCTTTGACTAGTGATTGAATAAATTTAAAAATGTAAATGGATTAAAAACAAAAGGGGGAGATATTACAGAGACAGAATGAGCAGTCTGTGTTGTTGAAGCTGCAGTTTAGGGACAAACTGAGCATCTTTGAGTGTTTTCTAAGGTGGTTTCTGCTGGGCTGCTCACCTTTGGTCAACAAACATCTGCACCGACCACATGTGTGTTTGTACTGTAAATATTTTGACATTTGTGCGCCTTTAGACACAGCGGCTTTATTGCATCCAGCATTTGGGTAGAACTTCTTCAAAGGCTTTTAGGTTCGGCTAAATGAGGCGCAAAATGTTCACGAGGACAAGGAAAGTGGAATCTTTTAAGTCACACAAACCGCTTTCATTATTCTGTATTTTGAAAAGAAAAAGGTTTTCGTTATAACACGCTCAATGGTTATAACATATGTAGAAACAGGAGTCATTCCAGACACCAGGCAACAGTTTTTTCCTTTGTTTTGACATTTTCAAGCACAAATGGTGGCAATAAATATCAGGTACTTCAGCAAAAAAGCACAATTATTGGCTTTCATTTCATTAATTCCAGATAAATGTCTTATTTTTAGGCAAAAAATGAATTCAGATAATGTTAATTTTACAGAATAGCCCAGTTTCAGGTGTCTGATGTGTATTTCTAGAGTGAGATCTTCACTTCAGAGCTTTTTTGGGGAAAAATAAGATGCAAATAATTGTTTAAAGATGCTCAAGAGTTCGTATGGCCCATGCACTGACCTATGTGGAATATATATATATATATATATATATATATTTTTTTTTATTATTTATTTATTTATTTTTCTGTTTTAGCCCAATTAAATTGGTTTTCTCTATGAAATTTATTTCAATCAGTTGTCCAACCTGTGTTTGCGTTTGTCAGCCACAGTAATAGCAGCGTTAAATTGAACTGGCAGGAAATTGCCACCAAACATTTTCTGCCAGCTGCAGTTGGCGGATGCGTATATTTTGCCATGGTAACCCCAATGCGTGCAGTCTGCTCGGATGTAACTCGGCTTCGCTGTGCGACGTGACGCATGCAGTTTATTTCTTTAGCTGAAAATCTACACAGCTGCACGTTTCGGTAATTTAACACCAAGTTAAAAAAAGGCCCAATCTTTACTCCTGGGTTTACAACCTATAGTGGACCAAGCCTTTTAAGATCACCGTTGTAATATTTTTAAGTTTACTACCAGCTTTGTCTCCACTTGCTGCACAGTGAAGGCTCACTTGATACTGAGGTGGTTATCTTTGGAAATCCAGTGTTTATCTAATCTTTTAAACAAGCCTTTTAAAGGACGTTTCAGTGTAATTTTGTTCATGTTTCTTCAAAACTTCTGCCTGACATTTAAAAGTTTTGTAAAATCTTATTTTGCCATCTAGTATTTTATCAGTAAAATGGTCAGTGACATCATTTAAACCTAATTTAAATCCTCCAGGTTTAAACTAATTCTTCGACTATATTTTCCTAACTTCTGCCATCAGTGATGAATATACCAGAATGGAAAAAACTGAACAGTCGCATCATAATAGATGATTATTTTGATTAAATATTGTGATATAAATGCAGTTTGTTGCTTCCTTCCCACAAAAAGAGGTGCTAGTTTGATTTGCACTGGTGTGTCTTGTAAGTTATTTTGTTTAAATTGAGGGTTTTTTTATGGATTAGTGATTACTGCGCTATTTAATGAGGATGTGCTTTTCTTATTTTTAATCTAGTTTGACCAGCAAAAGCAAGTTCTAATGTTTTTAGTGGGAATTTAACAATTGCAAAAAGAGTTTTAGAGAACTTTGACCCATTTATGCCCAGGGACCACAGGGTTTTGAAAACATTCATGTTTTTTTTTTTTTGGTTCAGAATTATCATAATTGTTGTAAAATGCCTAGTTAATTAATTTTTTTCTCTTCCTCCTCCCCTCCAGTGATCCTGTTCTGCATGGCAGCGCTCATCTTCCCAATTGGCTTCTATATCAACGAGGTGGGAGGTCAGCCGTACAAGCTGCCCAACAACACGGTGGTCGGCTCGTCATACGTGCTCTTCGTCCTCTCCATCTTCTTCACCATAGTGGGACTGCTGTTTGCAGGGAAGGTTTGCCTCCCAGGCTGAGGACTGCACCAGGCCGGCCTCTGGACTAACACGAGAGGCTCTGGAAGTTTTATGGGATTTACAAAAACAAAAACTGTACTGAAAATCAAAAACAACAAACTTTGTCCCACGGCCTGAAAACAGGGAAGACCCACCCCACCCCACCCCTGCTTATGCGTAAAAGGGACTGCAGCACCATGGAGAACCTAACTACTAAAAGACGGAAAAATAGCAACAAAAAACAAAAAGCTAAAACGGGACATGGGCACAACAGGGTGGGGAGGAGTGTGACGGAGGGCAGCCGAGGCTGTCGCAGCACCCTGCCGCTGCTGATTTCAGATACGACCGTCTCTCTGTTGTTGTTCTGCTGGAAGGGGGCGCTTAATGTGCCGCTGTCATGGCAACCGCAGCCACAATGCTGGCACACATTTCTTGAGGACCACTGCAGCCGCTCCTCGACTTGATTTCCAGTCGCCCTCAGCACTCATCTGCTTCGTCACGACCGCTCCTGCTGCTATTTATGGCTTCCCTTTGCTATTCTCAGTTTTCTCTTTTTGTACAATTCCTTCTGTTTCTTTTTTTTCCCCTCTTCTTCCGTGCCCCGCCGCCTCTCCGCTGAAGTAGCGTTCGTGTTACTGAGGTTCACCGAACTGAACCCTTGAATGGGGGCTTGGCTTGAGAGCAGGTTGTGTTTTTGCCTGCCATATCTCACGGCCCCAGGTGTGCAGACGAGGAGAGCAGCTGCCGATCCAGCTGTTTTGGCACACAGCTGTGGATGAGAGGTAGATGCAGGTGTGCTTCCTCTTTGTCTTCTCCAGTTTAAACGTACAAGCAGGTAGCGTCTTTGGGTTACCTCTCTCACAGAACAAGGAGGTCGATCGCCATAAAGGAGAATGCCACTCAATCTATTACCATGCATATTGTTATTTATACAGACGGTAACAAAGTATTAGTGAAGGCAGCTCAGCCAAAGCCAATATGCTGATGCCCATCCTCTTTGACTGTGAATTTAGAGAGTAATCATCTGAACATAAACTCATCTCCTGTATTTGTTTAAGTCGAGCCACGCGGCCATTTTAAAGTATTCTCTGAAGTTAAGCATCACTGCACATGCTTTGGACAGTATTGAATTTTCTTAATGGAAAACAAAATTGCATACAGTATAGTGGGGGGGGGGAGAGGGAGGCAAAACGTGAACTCTGATAATCCGCGGTATTCTCCTTTAATGTTTGATAGGGAAAAAGTGAACCAAGAACAGTTTTTTTTTGTCTTGTTTTAACAGTGAAGGCACTGGGACTGCAGGTCAGGTCCATGCATGGCACTGTGCCTCGGGATGGTGCTTGAGAGGTCTGTGAATGTGTGACACACACACACACACACACTGTCTAGAGTTTGTAAATTGACATATAGAAGCTGCAACTATTAAATATTTTTATTGTCAGTTACAGATCTGATTAGACTGCTTAACATCTGATAATTGAAGCTCCTAAAGCTTCCAATCAACGCTTTTGTCAAATTACTGAATAGCAAAGTTGTCATGAATTTAGATTTGTCTATAAGTCGGCTTCAGCAAGTTGAGAAGAAGTGACTTTTCTTGTCATAATTCCTACTTTTTGGGTAATTGGAGGTTTTAAAAAGAAAGGGTTTCACCTTGAAATAATCTAAACCATTCTCACACAAGCAGGCCTGAAACTTTCTAGACATTTTTCAGATGAGGTTTTCATGTGAGAACGTTAGTCTGCGCTGGGTAAAAATAGATTTGTTTTGCAGACTTTACCCAACCGGCAGCATCCAAATGTGAGAATGGAACAAGTAGCAGAAAAGGCGTGATAAGCAGTCGTGTGTTTAAGGAAAAAAAAGTTCAATTCTGAGACAAAAACCCATGATTTATATTGACTACTTTATCTTCTTCCTCTTGTGTGCACTTCCCAAACATGAAGTTAAAGTATTTCCAATTCTATTTTCACTTCTCTTCTGGAAAATGCACTGGTTATTCCGGGCTTTTCTTTTTAAAATCTGCTCTACTCCTCACTTACGTGAAACGACTTCAGTTCGCTGTAGAGCACAGTGTGAATATTTTTAGTCTAAATTAGGTCACGTTTGAACAAATTTGCACCGTCACTATCAGTATGAGCAGTGCACAAGATGACAGTTCAGCTTGGATTATGAAAACATTGGTTCTCTGTGGGGAAAAACTAAATCAACACACTTCCTATTTTCTGCTAATCTAAAGGAAGGTTTCTCAGTCCTGACCACAGCTGACATTTTCACCTCTGGTGTACACTTAAAGGGACTTTCGGCTGAGAGGGGATGCGTGTTTTTAAGTTCACTGACTTTCTAAGTGAAAGATAAATCAGGATCGACTCCTTCCAACCCTATAGTAGGAAAACCTTTGCTTTCCCCAGATCAAAATTTAAAGCACACAAATGTCTTCCATCTGTGAAATTAGACCAAAACATAAATATTAAAGGCCTATCTGCAGGTTAAACAGAGGCAGTCTTTAATTAATCAGTTCTTAAGTACTCGCAAACCATTTCACAATTCTAATATTTCTAATTTTACTGTCACGTATCAAGCAGTAGATTGATCATCAGAACAGTTGGGAGCATTTTTTTCCTCATCCATTCGTCTTCTCACTGCTCCTCTTTCACATATTTAAAGACACCTTTTTTCATACTCAGCCGTATGGGATCATATAAGCTACTGACACTCAGATCTCTCATGGAAAGTGTGTGTTTTTGGGCGTGTGTGTCGAAACATTCCCAGTCGCTCAGTTCGCCAAGTCTTAGATGTTTGTTTTCTATTTCTGTTTCCTGCTTGGCTTCTCTAACTCTGGGTCTGACGATGTATACAGCTGAACTATACATTCTGCCTCGGTTGGTTTAGTATTGTGCCATGACCTGTTTTTGTTTAATAATGTACAGATGACACAAAAAGGCAGGATTTCTGTATTAGGAAGCACTGTGCGTTCAACAGTATAGGTAACAGACATAGAAGCACCACAAATGTATAAAAAAAAAGAGAACTTCTTACCTCATTGTTTTTTCGTTTCTGCTATTATTTTCTAATGGTGGCAACGTGTGTGCCCTCTGATTTGTCTCCTGCCTTGATCGGATGTCTACACATTAAAGCCTATGATCATAGGAAATTATTTATCACTGAATAAAAACACAAAAAAAGGATGTGTGTGACTCTGACACGGTCTGTTTTGTGCTTATTTAACAAGCGTGGGTTTATCTTACAGTTGGAGTATTGTTTTGATGAAACAAACTGTTTTTTCCCTATTTTTATTTTTACTTCATTAATCAAGAGTAAATCAGACACAAACAGGCTGCAACTTGAGAGGAACCCCCCCCCCCCTCGATGCATCCATAGAACCTCACAAACAGCCAAACCATTTGCACTTCAGTATTGCTAAATAACAAGTTCAGAATGACTCTGAGTGTTCAAAGATGCTGTTTTACTTTGTTATTTTGCCTGCAGGGTCCTTGATGTTTATTATGGGAAGACATTTTCTCTGTTCTGAGGAAATCAGGCTCATTAGGTTTTCCTTTAGCTCCATATCCAACACTAACGGCCTTCATCAGTCTCAAAATCAACTGGATGTCACTGTTACTGTAAAAGATGTGCAGCGAATGCACCCTTTCTGCTGCCTTTGGCAGATCTCCAAGTTGATTTATTAAAGCAAGAAAGTAAACAACATCACATGTCTCGTGGCAGCTTTTGGCAATGCTACTCAACCTTCCCAAGGACGGGTTTTCAGGATTGGATTAGAAACCGTTCCCCTTACTAGGCAACAAAGTTGTGACTTTGCTGAGAGGTGACTCTGGCTAAAGGAAGTCAAACATTTTGCAGAAATATTGTTTTTATTAATGACGACTTATTCTGAAATGTCAGTTTCTCAGCCATGATTGTAAAATCTATTTAATTCATAATATGCTTTAAATCCCAAAACAGTGTCTATATTTTACATTTATTCACTTCACTGAGATAATGGTGGTTAAAATCAACCTCCTTGTTGACGTCAGTGTGAGGTTTGTAGCTGAACTGCCTTCAGTCAGTAATAGTCATGCACCTCCTTTAACGTACATACAAGCAGTAGTTTGTACGTTTTAGTTTTTGTTTCCTAAAGAGAGAATTTTTTTTTTCCTCAAGAAGAGCACCATTGAAAGTCAGGATGGAGATTTGTTACATTTGGCACAAATGAGCGTAAAACCCAAACATAGCATTTAATTTCCAACCATAAATGACTCGTTTTCCTCGTGTTTAGCATCTATTCAGGAGGACGGGGCTCCTCCATTCGCTGGTTGTTTTGTCGCTGTCGCTGTGCAGCTGAAGATAAGATGGCACCTTCATTAAACCTGCACCACCATAACGAGCCTGAGTCGTGTTTCCTTGTAGGTTTTGACAAAGACACGGGCATTCATCTCAGGGAATCGCATCCGTCCGCTCCTCTCTGATCCCAACCATGGGACTTAAGCAGATCTACATAAAGTAATTTTTGGCTTCCAGCAGTCTTAAAACTTCACACATGAGCCAAACATTATCTGCTTTTGTTTTTCACAGCCACATTGACTTTACCAGAGATTAAGCTCTTTCTCATGGTGGATGGAGGCAACTGCTTATTGGGCTTCTGGAGATGTTAAACGCGTTAACCCTTCCATCTGTTCCTGCAGCAATTTCAACCTGAGGCTGAGATCACCTTAAAGGGTCCTGGGAAACAACTGGAAGAGGCTGAAAGATGATCCACAGATGAACAAGCAACTCCAAGATTCCCAAGTTATGTCAGAGGCAGCAGCACCTGCAGCTTAGCTTTGAGCTAAATGTTAAATTGAGTCAACCCATGCTGAGCAGATAGAGCCAGATATGCACCAAATAACCTGAGAGCATAAAGACTGAAGTAGTTTATGTAACGTTAGGTCTCTGGTCTGACATTTCACCAGCCGAGGCAATAACTAAACAATCCTTGGAAAGAACATGATAAGTTTGACTTTTTTATGTATTTGGTTGTCTGGGTCACTCACTTTTCAAGTTTGATAAGTCATATCAAATGTTTTGGGTAGTAGATGATGAGATATATATATATATATATATATATATATATATATATATATCACCAGCTTTTAGTTTCTAATTTCTGTAATTTGTGACTTTGTTTTACAGTAAAAATGAAATAACCACATTTTGTGATTTACTTTCATTATGCTGCATGTACATAAAGTTAGCCAGGAGGACTCACAGAACTCTGTGGTGAACTACTTGCTGCGAGCACTTTTACAGTTTTATTTCAAAGAACAAACGGAGCAACAATAAACAGTATTTTAGGTTGGATTTGAGCTCATTATCCAGGCTACCTCAGGTTGAATTTCAACACTTATTTTTTGATGGACTGTCTAGTTAGTTTGTAATATCGGCTGGCAGTGGAAGGCTTTGTGACAAATAGCTGCCTTATGAATTAATTGATCAATCAATTGATTTGATATGATCTTTGTCTACTTGTAATAGAAGACAAACAGGATTATTTAGCAGAGTGAAGCAGTTTACTGAAATAAATAACTTTTTAACTCCTGTTCTCTGAAGCCCTCACTAATAGGTGCTTTAACATGACATAAGCTGAGTGGGCGGATGAAGTGGTATGAAATTTTTCAGCTTATGTTGCAGCTCGTTCTCCTGTATTTCATAAGCGCCATCTGAAATTGTGTGTGTGTGTGTACCGTCTTTCCTTTCGCGAACATTTATGGGTTACAGTTTGGTGTCGCTTTGCTCGGTGAGATAGATTATGGTGTCGCCGCTCTGCCAAGTGCGGTTAGACGGAAACATGGCGGCCATCTGCTCACGAGAGGCCGCTCTTTGTGTCCCACCTGAAAGGATCAACCTCTCGATGATGGTGTCATCTGTCAAGCTGTCTGCCCCAATATGTTGGAAGCAAATTTGTTGCACAAAAAAAAAAAGGTTTACAGAAATTGAGAACAGATCTTCAAGGCTTAGGTTAACATGTCGTTAGTCTGTAATGTTTAAAGAGGTTTATAATGTTGTGAGTGTTTGTCTGTCTGTTTGCAAATTATCTCAGGAACCACCAACATCTATATCTGGTTAATGTTTGGAGTTAACCTAATTCAAGATGGCCACCACAGCTAATTAAAAACTTTGAATCACTGACCTGTTGGAAGGAGGACCTTCAGCCCAGTCTTACATCCTGAGCACTGAAGAACAGGTTCTCATTCAGGATTTCTTTGTATGTCCATTCAGATTTTCCCTTAACTCCCCCCAGTCTCCCAGTCCCTGCTGCTGAAAACACCCCCACAGCATGATGCTGCCACCACCATGCTTCACTGTTGGTGCCTGGTGTCCTTCACACTTCAGTTTTGGTTTCATCAGACTGGAGAATCTTCTCCACACTGAGTCCTTCAGTCGGAGCTGCAGAGGAAAAGTGGTGCTAAATCGTTTAAAGGATCAAAAACAAACAATAAGGTCTTAAAATAATTCTAATTAATTCTATAGCGTATTTAAGACTGTTGTTTCCATTATGTTGCTCCATTAATCTTAACATCTGTGCACAAACAGCCTCAGTAAGCAGCTAACGTGCCGTTAGTGACACGTTGTTCTGTGGTCTTAGGGGTGTTTTGCTGTTGCTAACTTTAGCTGCCTTCAGCTGATTGATCTTTCAGTGGGCGGTGGATGCTGAGCCGACGACGCAGCTTTGTTTCATCTCATCCCGATGTCTGTCTGCTGATCGTCAGCATCATGACTTACACCAAACCTGCTGCTGCTGAGGCAAGAAAAACGGGCGAGGAAAAAAAGGAAGGGCTGATTTGTGGAGGTGTGATACTTCGAAGGATCGCAGTAATGCACCGAGAAATCTCTCTTCTTTGTGAGAACCATCTACTGAGTCGTCAGCTGAGTCAATAAAACGTTAAGAATTTTGTTTGGAACATGTGCCTGCTTGTCTTTTCTGTAGTTGAATTTTTATCCCTTGCTCCAAAAAGGCAAAATCTGGTTAGTTTCTAACTTTTGATTTTCCTTTTAAATTAAACCCAAAGCGCTTTTTTACAGTTTCATGCTAACCTCCTATTAAGTCACATAATTTATTCTTCTGTTTGTCATGGCAACACTTTATTTTCACCTTTTAAAGCTGCAGACATAATGCGATGTAATCCAAAACTCTCGGTGTGATGTGGCGAGGCTTCCATAAATAATGGTCTCACTCCTCCCCAGCCCCTTTCTGTCAGCTCATTGTTTTGGTTTTATGACCCACACTGCTGCTCTGAATAATAGCTGCCTCTCATCGTTGGCAGAAACACAGAGCCAGCAACAAGCTGCTGAACGTAGCAGAGGACTGAACCGCTGCAGGAATGAACTGGTGACACACACACCATGCTTTTTTATGAAAAACAAAACTAACTGAAGTTTAATGCTGATGAGAGTCGCAGGCAGAAACCAGGATTCCCGGCTGTCTCTGCGAGTTTGTTGGCAAAAACAGCAGGAAGCACAAACCCCGATTTATCTTCTGTCCCATCCTGGTGAACACTCTCAGGCTGCTGTCACATGAAGCTATCAGGGCTGTCACCGTTCTTACAGACACCATCGGACTGCAGGGTCACATTTTCTGACATCACATCCTGTTTGCTGAACTGTAACAGCGCAGACAGACAGAGCCCCTAAAGCGGAAAGATTTATAGACTTATAAAAGAAAACTATAGCAGTGTTTCGATATTAGGAAATGCCTTAAAGCACTGCACGTAAAGCATGGAGCCGCAGCCATTTTGGTCAAACCTTTAAAGTAATGATAACAATATCAGCAGATATGACACTCAGTATGTGCTGGGAATGACTCTCAGCTACAACCACATCAAATTTTAGCTTGATATCTGTAAAGTTATGTTAAGGCCTAAAGTGACGTCTTTTTGTTACGCTACCGTGGTAACAGACTGCTCATCACTTGTAATTATTTGGCTCATTTTGGGGCAGTAGGTGAATTTAATTGTGTAGCTTTTAAGCTTTTCTTTTCTTCAGACAGTGGAAGATAATCCTGACAAGCTTAACACTTTGAGGAATCCAGTTTTCAGTGATTTCTTCACTGGATCTTTTACCTTTCACACCAGTTTAATGTGACCTCCACGCGTCGAAATGCCTCCAGTAGTACTGCTGACACGTCTCCTCCTCCATCGGTCCTTGTGGTCTCCATGAGAGCAGCTCAGTCACTCAAACTGCTGCCCGTGTGTTTGGTATGTTGTTTTGACACTGGGAGCTGTTCTCTCATGGCCCACGACCCAGCCCGCTGACCAGTGTTTATTTCTGCCGGGGTACCTGTTTGTTTTCATGCGGGTATTAATGTCTATTTTGATATGCCTCTAGTGTTATTTTAGATGAGTCATTTGGGAAAGTGTGGGTGCATGTGAGAACAGTTTGTGCCTCTGTGAGGATGGCGAAACGCTCGCACAACAGAGGCTTTGCTCAGTGCGCGTGTGTGTGTGTGTGTGCATTTGTTTGCACAAAAACATGCATATGATAATTTATGTGTCCTGCTGTGAGGAGGAGAGTTGTTTGTTTTTTCTTTTCTTTTTAAATCCAAAGTCAACAATGCTACCAAGAGACAGACGAGAATAAACTGCCACTTGTGTGCCAAGAATAAAAAAAAAAGAAAAGAAAAAGAAGCTTTTTGAGCATTGCATAATAGTTGGTTTAAATATTGGTTCTAAAAAGCATATTCCTGAATTTCTGTGAAAAGTAATACAGTGGACAGATATGTGTATATGTTTAACTTAAGTATGCATTAGTCTCCTCAGCACAGTCAGGCTGGGGTTAAACTGGGTTTGTCCCAGAGGGAGAAGTCACCTCTTTCTGGTCCCGAACAGAAGCCTGGAGCTGCCTGCTGTCAGTTTCCTTAGTTGACGGAAAAATCTGGTCATTTCTGAATTCTGATTTTTTAGGTGGGGTTCAGTGGATAGATTATGATAAATCATTACATAACTGTCGAATGTAGATGGCTCTTTCACCAGCTTCAGTTTGGAGAAATACAGTAACTAAAATATGACCAGACTGATGAGCTAGTCAGTCTGGTCAGACTAGGTCTTGCCTAGTCAGAGCGGGGCCAAGACCAAAATGGTTTGCTGCCATCCTAAAACAACTCCAATTTCAAATATTTCCCAGCGGTTCATGCAAACACTAATTTCTAAACTTTAACATCATTGCCAAATTCGCAATGCATAGCTATTCCAGGAGAAATATTATGTTATTCCTGCAGGAAGTGTCCCAGGCTGCACAGCTGCTGCTACTGCTGCAAGAAGAAGCATTAGCTCCACTTTAATCATGGCCTTGTTCAGAAAGGCTGTTAGTGTTAGCTCATCAATGAAACTGTATTTCTCAAAACTGAAGTTGTTCAAAGAGCTATCTACAGCAGGTAGGATATTAATTATTCATATTCTTTTCACAGAAACACACTTATCGCTTTAATGTGCCATTGTGCTCATACCTGAAAGAGCTAATTACTGTTGAGGATGAAGAGATTATGATTCGTTTTGCTGTTTGGGAAACAAACAAACAAACAACAACAAAAACAGGCATCCAGGCAATTTTCCTGCAGCCAGCTGAGATTTTAACTAAAGAACAAAAACATCAATCTGGAGAAAAATGTAAGCGGTCAGGGCGCTCCCAGTGTGTTGAAGAGTATAAATGTTTTTCAATCCAACTTTTAATTGTTCAAAAATCTGAAGAACATTTTGTATTTCTGTCTTCCTCTCTCTCTGTCTGCTTTTACATCACATTTTCTTTCTTCCTTTCTCACCTTTCCCCCAATTCTTCGCTCCTTTTCTTGCCTTCAGCAGCTGTCGGCGACTGTGGACCAGTGCATGCTGGGACTGCAGCAGCAGCTATTATTAACAGACCTCTGTGTCACAAACAATAAGAGTTGATTATGGGAGTTTTTTTTCTACCAGCTGATGCGAAAGATTAATGTGGCTGTGGTTTTCTAGAGAAAGAATTATCTTCAGATTTAATTCAGGCCACAGAAAATGCAGATTTATGGTATCTTCGAGCTGCTGGGATGTTTGTGTGGCTGATGGTTCCACAGATCCTCATCCTGGAGGAAGATCAGAGCTTGGCTGATGGTCTCTGTCAGGGATGACTGGAGGACACTGCAGACTTTAATCCTCTTTGTCCTTTTCTTGTCTTTCCTGGACGTGCAAAGCTCATGTACTTCCTAATTACGAAGGAGAAAGAGTGGTGATGTTTTTGGTTTGTCTGTAGTGTTAGCAAAATATCTCATGAATCAATTGGGGGGTTTTAATGAAAGTCTCAGAAAGGAAATCACTCTGGATGTACATCTACAACTCATTCACACAATACAAACTGGCAGCCACAGCTAATTTACTCGAGCTAACATAAAAGTGAGTATAACTCCCAGGTATTTACAGATATGGAGCTCAAAGTGGAGTGGTAGTAGATGAGAGTCATCACATCTCGAGCAAGTCAAATAAAAGCAGCATTCTCAGGTAACGATGAACTCTTCCATCATCCTTGTGTTCATCGGGTCGGATGTTTGATCGGTTCTGGAGCGACCGACTGAAAGGTACTGACCGCCTGGAAGTCTGTGACCTCAGGCTTCAAGTAAAATCTGTCAAAGTTTACCAAAACAGTCTGTGTAAAAAATACAGTGTTACCTCTGAATGTAAGGAATTATTGGTCAAACCTGTTGATTAGCTTCATCTGCTACATAAACTGGCATCATTTCTAAAGAATCAATCAGATAGGGTACATTTCTTGAAGCAGAGTATAAATGTTTTAACTCTTGGATACTATTTAATGCAAAAAAATAGCAATAAAAATAGATAAGAACAACAAAATGCTTCATTAAATTCACATTAAAATGCTCCAGTTTCACCAAATGATCAAACATCTAATATGAGGAACTAAAACATTTTCACCGATCAAATGATGAGCTGAAAAACAAAAATCAACTCCCAGGAATGTATAGGAGATTATTTGAAGATTTATTTTAGTCTTTGATGCTGAATTAGGGTTCGTTCTGAGAAGCCATGTCCATTAATCACTGCCGCTCTTCATGCGCAGACCTTAGATCTTGCTAATCCACGCGGCCAATTATGAGATAAAAGGGCAGATTAATCAAACAGGGCAATTTGGCGTTGGGTTGAAAATTAGAGCCAGCACCTGTGAGAGCGTCCAGACAACAAAACTGAGCTGATCTGGAAAACCTGGACCAGGAGCGGCTCAGCTGAGCACTTCTGTTGAACATCAGGAGCGTGTAGTTCACCAGCAACAAGAACGCTTCAGAAGAACACACGAGCCCAACACTGATCACCTGTTCAGGTATTTAACATGTAGTTGCATGTCACACACTCTCCATCTTACCACATAATTCTCTTTTTTTATGATTTCAAATATATCGTCAAAAAAAAGCAAAGACAAGTAAAAATGCAGGCTAGTAACAAAAATAAGACTTATTTCTGGATTTACATATTAGTCAGCTGTTTACAAAACACTGTCAAACTTTGGATATCAGCAGCTGGTATTTTAGGTGTAAATGTAAGATGTTGCATCACTGCGTCTTTTCGATTTGGAGGTGTTTTATTACTGTGTTCTCACGGGGAAATGAACGATTACATAACAGGAACATATTACAATGTGTCCACTTAAATACAACAACAAATAATTATAAAACAACACAAATGAAGAACAACTGAAGCGCTGTGAGGAGTTTCAACATAGCAGTCAATGTTGCTAAAATCCTCTTTACTTTGTGAGAGCTTCATTAAAATTCATCCAGTGGTTCATGAGATATTTTGCTAACAGACAAAGCTAAAACATTGCACAATGTGTAGCACATGGAGTATGTTTTGGGAATGATGCTCAGCTACTTCCATGCTTATGTGTTTCCTGAGGTCAGCTGGCTGTGGGGCCATATTGTTATTTTCAAGGTTTGACCAATACAGCTGCAGCTCTGAGGTCTCGCCTCAGTTGATGATTTTAGTTTAAATCTCTGGCATAAGAGGCGTCGGGCGATATGCATTCCTTTGAGGATGGTCAGTCCTTTCATCCTGAAAATGCTTTCAGATTCTCTTCTGCTTCCACGAACAGGAGTGTTGCTGTTGGCTGATTGTAATTTCCTTCTCTGTGTTTATGTCTGAGTGGGGGTCACAGAGAAACACTTCCTTCTTCCTGTCTCTCTTTTTTTTTCTCCTGCTGTCTAATTTATGCAGCTGCACACACATTCTGCACATTCCTCCCCTCTAACGAACTCATTTACGGGGTCAGCAAAGGAAACAGGCGAAGTTAAGTAAAAGTTGTGGCATAAAACCAAATAGAAAATGCATCCTGTGCTGCGGCATCTCGTTTCCATCTTCTCTCCGCCTCATGCAGAGTCGTGTTTGTGGGAAGGTTGTTAATGAGGGACTGTGGACAGATGTTCCCACAGATTCTGCCTCAGCTGGCTTCATGGAAAGGGATTTTTCTTTCCCACCACTTAAATAACAACGATTGACCAAACTGACTTGAGTTTTAGCTGCAGACATTAGTCTCCCCAGGAAAAATCTTACCTTTTTATCTTATGACTTTTGTGTCCTGCACCACCATCAAGTTGGATCTTGTCTTCATTTTTTTATCTCTCATTTTTGTTTAAGATATTCACTTCTGGTTTAGAATAAATTAAGTCTAAAAGCTCACCAGTCCATAAAACAGACAAAACTTCCTTGATTTGATCAAATTATTCTGCTCCCTCACACTTTATTTCCTTTCGCTGGCACAGCCACAGTTTTTCAGCTACTTCACTTTATCACGCAAGTCTTATTGGGAGGTTAAAGGTCGAATGAGCTTATTTAACTTAAAATCCTCCTTTTCGAGCTTTAAAGGTTTTCCTTTTTTCTTGCGAGCGTGACCTCACCGCTCCCGCTTCATGAAGGGAAAGTGAAAAAAAGTGATAATCCTCTTTGCGTTGTGGTTTCAATGAAAAAATAAAGGCCTGGCGTTCCTTGAAGGATGCGTGCTATGCTAAGAAGTAAGAGAATTGTAGCTGTTATGCCCAATCTCAAACAATACTGTGAGATTTCATGCTCAGAGGGTGACTCTCAGCGACTACCACATCAAGTTTTAGCTCAGTACTCATAAAATTGGCTGAGTTAGAGCCACTTTTGTGTTGGCTAAGGTCAATTAGCTGTTGACTTGGGTTAATAAGTTGTAGTTTCATTAAAATCCAGTGGATTATGAGATATGTTGGTAATAATCAGATTTTAATGATTAGTTTGACATGATCCCTTATTTGATTTATTTAGGATTTATATATATATATATCGTTTTGAGATCACAGTGACACAGACCTCAGCTCACTTCTGTCTCCGCGGCAGGTTGGATTTCTACCCTTCAGTCACCTGAAACCATGGCCCTGTCATTCAGTGTGCTTGAAGCTTCACTGAGCGGGTTTGTAGGGATGTTCTGTCTGATTGTGACGGCTCTTTGTTCCCATTTCTCCACCCCGCACCACCACCACACACATCAGCCTCTCCATACCAACTCTGGAGCTGCTTCTCGGCTGTCAAAAGCCTACTTCACACACACCTTCCTGCAAACTCACCTCTGCAGTGATTTTCATCTGATCTGCAGCAAATTTCCCCTGAAAGTTTCCACAGCGTTTTCCACAGAGTTAGCCTTGTTCTTTTGGAGCAAAGAACATGGTGTCCTTATGAAAGTGGGTTTTTTAGAGTCAACTGCGCAGAACTGCCATCATCTCATTTTGTCAGCAGCAGATAGGAGGCACCGGCAGCAGAGATATCATATCGTTTGCTTTGGGTTTGAGTGCAAACGTCTGAGAAAGTCTCTTAAACTGATCAAATATTCATCTTATCACACTGGTTGACACAGTTGGTCTGAACATGGGGGGGAAAAAAAGAGAAACAAAGATATTTAACAACACTGTGTAAACCTTGTTTTCTGGCACTCCCTGGTGGTTGAAAAAGCTCATAACAGCACTGTATTTCTGGGAACATACATGTGGTGAAGAAGAGTGGCAAAGGCAAAGAAGATAATGTTTTTGCCCATGTCTGTGTTTGTGTAATTGTTATATTTCTTATGAACCACTGGGCAGATTTGAAATAAAGTCCCTGAAATGAAGCAGTGGATGTACATCTACAACCCAATTCAAGATGACAACCACAGCTCACTGACATCACAGACACAAAAATGGCTCTAATTCAGTCCATTTTACAGACATTAAGCTGAAGTTTGGTGTGGTAGTAGCTGAGCATTATCCCTAACATATACTCTCCGAAGATCTCACAATATTACAAGATTCTGCTTGACGTCATTCATGAGGTTTGACCAAAACGACTTTAACTCTGTCCTTTTTCATCATAAGATGCTCTTTGTTCAAAAGGCGGCGGGCGATATGCATTCATTCAGGGTATGCTAAGCTTTAGATTTCAGAAACATAAAGTCTTTTATTTTATTGGGCACATTTAGAATTATGGTGCTTATAATAACCAATGTTAAAAATGTCTTTTGATAAGATCTTTATCAATGAATGGTTCGACAGGTTCAACATCATTTATTGTCTAAGTTATCCTGGACAATCATTAAAAGTCCCCAGACTAACTGGGGTATGACTTAATGTCCTTGCAGATGGATCACTTTGAAACACTTGTGTTTTTTAATAAGAGTTTACATAATAAACTGTGTACATTCATGCTGTTCTTTGCTCTTGTATATTGCCTATTTTCCCCACAAATAGAAAGAATATTTTGTACAGTTCCTCCTTAACTTAACACATTTCTATGTTTTAGGATCTACATTTACTGTTTTTTCCTTACTGTAGAGGTTTTTTGCTTTTATTGTTATTGTTTTTAATGTGTGTATGTTTGCTGCTGATATACTGGATTTGCCCCACTGAGGAACAAATAAAGGATTCATTTATTCTATTCCAGTTTATTCTATATTCTGCACCATAACATGAATGAATAATCAATTACAAGATTTTATTGAAAATGAAAAAAGTGCTTTTCACAGTTTTCAGAGAGTCTAAATGAGCCATCGGACAGAGAAGAAATGATGTTTTTAAATAGGTTCAGACGGCGTTCAGGTTCTGCTGCAGCAGGTCAGACGTGGGGGACGGCTCCCTGCTGACTGTGATTCATGAGCGTTCAGGGCAGCAATTAATGAGAGAGAAACTCAACCCTTCTTATCACACCGAGTGCTGAAATAACAAATGAGCAGCAGCAGAAAGATGGCACAGACTGAGGACAGGTCGGGTTTTAAAGTTCACTCTGTTAAATTTGTTACTTCACTTGTTTTTGAATGAGCACAAGGCCTTACAGTTTACATATATATATATATATATATATATATATATATATATATATATTGAAAAAAACAGAGAAATGTGATTTTCTGCTTAACGCAGAGTGAATATTGAGCGCTGAATGACTTTCCTTAAAGTAGCTAAAGAAGCTGAAACTGAAATGTTGAAGGTAAAACAAGCAGATAAGGTAAAATTAGCAAAACACTTGCTAAAAGCTAAAATTAGAAAAACCGTAGCTGGAAGCTAAAAGTAGAAAACTATAGCTAAAGCCTAAAACAAGATAAAACCTTGACTAAATGCTAAAAATTGCTATAGATAAAAGTAAAAATAAGCTAAATTGTTTTTGCTTAAAGCTAAAATGAGCAAAACAGCAGATAAAGCTAAATTTAGTAAAACCATAGTTAATAGCTAAAATTAGAAAAGCTGTAGATAACTAAACTTAGCAAAATCATAGGTCAAAGCTACAATGATCTAAATTGAAGCTAAAAGCAAAAAAATTTGCAGTGAGTTAGCATTCACACAATAAGAATCTAGCTTCATGTTAGCTGAAGCGTTTTCAGGCAACGCTCAAAACTGTTAAAAGTTGTTTGGCGTTGTGGTTTTAGAATATCTTCTGTTCTTCGACGCCATAAAACTCCTTCATTCCTGCAAGTTGCATCCAATACAGTTAAAGCATTTTGTATTTCATCTGACTTTGTGTTACATTGAGCTATAATGCAAAAATATAGTGAAAAATCTTCTGAAAAGCAGGTTTCTCTCAAACTAACAGCATAATTTTATGAAACTGTTCAGCTCCTCTGGCTGAATGAAGCGGGTTCCTTCTGAGAAACGCTGCAGTATGTAGATTTCGTCCTGTGAGAACAAACAAAGGCTTCATGAATGTATCACTGTGATTTTAGTATCACTGCCAGTGTTGAAGTCGGACTCTGTCTCCTCAGTTATAAATGATAAACTGATAAAAAAAAAACAAGAACAGTACAGTGATATTAGTCCTTTTTAATCTGAGGTTTATTTCCAAACAGTTTCTCCACCTGAGATCTCCTCGGCTCCTCGGCTGCTTGAGACTTTTCATCCTTCTCTCTTTAATTACGTTCGGCACATTCAGCCGTCAGCTCAGGTTTAGCAGTCTGTCTGCTGTATGCTAAATAAAACATGAAGCCTCTGTTTCTGTTCTCTCCAAAAAACAAACGAGCTCAGGAGGCTTGATGCTGTTTGCTTCACCTCGATCTAATTAAATATTGCACAAAGGAGAAATCTGTACTTGATGACCTTGACGCATTTCATGGAAATCATGCTTTGTGTTAAACACCATATTGATCTGAACTCAGGGAGACAAATGATTCATCCATTCAGTACACCAGCGTGTGAATGAATTGTCATCCTGTTGGTTTATTTAAACTTTTCATAATGATTACCTGGTTTACCTAGAGTAAATCCAGGTGTGCACAGGGAGAACATGGAAACTCTACTCAGAAATGCCCCATGCCCGGTTTCCTCTCACAGATCCAAAAATGTGCATGTTAGGTTAATTGGTAACTCTAAAATTTTCCCTAGGTGTGAGTGAGAGTGTGAATGGTTGTTTGTCTCGTTTGTCTCTATGTGTCCCTCTGATGGACTTGCGACCTGTCCAGGGTGTCCACCGCCTCTCGTACAGTGATGGCTGGAGATCGGCCCCAGCTCCCGGGAAAGGAGAAGCAGGTAAAGAAAATGGATGGATAAAGATTACCACCTCGGAAAATATTTAACTTTTCAAGCACCACCATTTAACATGTACTAAAAAAACAAAACAAAACAAAAAAAAACAGAAGTACGTGCTCAGAAGTTGTCTGACATAAATGAGAAAACCGGTCAAACTCCTAACCCCAACCAGGAGCTTAGCACAACATTCTGGGCTCTATATACACCCATCTTGGTGGGCTTCTGTGCCCACTCGATCATCGTCTGTCATATTTTCAAAACCCTTTTCATTCCAGGCTTTCTGAGGGTCCCTCTCTGCAGTGAACCCTGGGTAAACAACACAAAACCTTTTACTTCACTCGGACACACTTAATGACAGCGTGACATTAACACACAAAAGAACAACCATATCTTGTTAGCAAGACCAATGAAACACAAAAAAATACCTCCGGAAGGCAAAAAAAACCCTGTTATCCATGTTTAAAATGTGTTACAGATGATGTCTGTCTCTTTTTGTTCGGTCTGACGTCAAGATTTCAGACATACTTTAGATACTAACACAAAATTATAACTTATCATATCATATGAGATACTATTTCATGATTACAATTTAGAGCATCTTTATATTTTTATATTGAGTCATACCCATCCAGAGTTCCTTATATCAATTTTTAAAAGTAGGAAACCTTACACTACCATCTTCTTGTTTTTTTAAAAATAATGGCTTCAAAACTTGCATTATAGTAGGTATAGCTGCACACAAACATGAGTAATGGCTTTCTAAAAAAGGGAACTAATAATAAAGTAGGCTATATAACTTGATATCATTTCTCATTTATATCAGTTCTTTTTTTTATATCAGGAACAATAAGTTTTGATGATGATAACTCTGTTACTTTCTGTATATCACTACAGTAACTGTATGATCCAAAGATATCTTTATCATTCTGTGCTATTTCTGATCTTTAGTTTGTCTCTTCTTTTTTTTCTTCTTTGGCTTCTGTGGTGATAATACCAGCATCTATCTCAAATTATGAACAATACTTTTTGATTCTCTTCAGCTTTCTCATAAATGTGTAATTGACATAGTTTAGCAGTACTTTTTGTTTTTTTTATTTTTCACTACCACCCTTCAATTTGAGTCGACAATTTTTGGACTTATTTGAGTTTTACATATGGATGAATTTTACTTCAACTCTAATAAAAAAACGTAAATCGACCAGCTTCATGTTAGCTGAACAGGCCACACTTGAGAGGCCAAACCATTCTCAGGTGTTGTAGTATTATTATTTATATGAACCTTTTTAAAATTAAATGCTCTCTGAAGTTTCTTGGAGAAGCTCCAGGGATGCCGCTCATGAAACAGTGCCTGCGCGCACCACGCAGACATTACTGCAGCACACCTACAGGTGAACGTGCAGGTGATTGACAGGCAGGCGAAGGGGGCGGGGCTTAGGGAGGGACCACAGGGACGGGATGCGCCGCATTTCTTCATAAGGCAGCCGGCATAGGTATGGACGAGACAAGAGGACGAGGACAACAATAAGGTGAGACAATTTCTAAAACTATTCGGCTGAGAAAGTTGATTCAAACTCAGACTTTTTATTAATTTGCTAAATTTCCAACCAGTTCAGCAGATCTAGAGAAGAGAAAAGCAGCAGAAGTTTTTGGTTGATTTATCAGGATGAGCTCAGATTAAATATAAGATGGTCTTAGTAGCAAGCTTTAAGTTTCTTGTACTTTAAAATGACACAAGTTACAATTTATCAGTGTAAGAATTTATATAAATGTTTATTATTTGAACCATTCACAAGCAGGCTAATATAAAGTTCTTTGCTAAATTTAGAAATTAAAGAGGAAATCCTGAAGTTTTTTTTAAATGAAAGTGTCAGGTTACATTTCCGTGAAGGCTGAGTGGCATATTCATTAGGTAAAAATAAAATCATCACATGAGCCAGAAAAAAGTCAAACTATGATCTGAAGGCCAGAATAACCAGTGTTTTCATTTATTTTTCCTCTTTCCATCAGGATCATCATGGAGGTGTACAGTTCAAACATGAGTGAAAGCGGGGCCTCTGTGTGCCAGGTGAAGCAGCTTCCCTGCCACAGCGTCCCCTTTCTCCGCCTGCAGGCAGGCGCACACCACCCTCAACACCTCCCCTCTGTCACCCGCAAGTCGTTGGTGAACAATTCACCTCCAGCTGGGGCCTCCTCGGCCGTACGCCACAGGGGCAGCACAGCCACCGCAGGAACCTGCAGCAACCCGGAGTGCGCCGCCTCCAGGCTGGTGGAGGAGGTGGCGGCGGGGGCCCGGGGCTCCTCCAAGGGGAAGGTGGTGGTGACAGGAGGAGCAGGGTACTTCGGCTTCACTCTGGGGAAGGAGCTGGCCAGTGAGGGGTTGTTGGTGATCCTCATGGACTTGAACAGACCTCCAAACGAGATTCCTGATGGAGCAGTCTTCTATCAGGTATCCTTGTGTTACTTATTCTTCCTGTTGTTAGTTAAGTTTCTTAAAACTCCTGCACCTCATCTCTCTCTATATATATACCCTCTTTTACAAGCTACAGCACAAGCTTTTCTTTTTAATTCTCGTGGCTCCCTGTAGCCATGAGAAACGGTGAGCCTCTCTGGTTGGAAACAGACACAGGTGACTGAGCTGTCGGAGCCGATGCCGGCTGGACCAGAGAGGGTGGAGACATGAGTCATGTTTCACCTGCACACCTCCTTGCATACTTTACGCTGACTGCCCTTTTTTAGAACCATACATGAGTTGTGGAACTGTAATAAGAACAATCCCTTTTTGGTTTGTTTATTTGTCGTCTCAAGCTTGCTTCCCTTCTTGCTTACAGAGTGACATTCGGGATTACTCTTCCCTCTATAAAGTGTGTGAAGGGGTGGACTGCATTTTCCACACAGCCTCCTACGGCATGTCCGGACCAGAGCAGGTGACTTTCCCTTCCTTTCATCTTCTGCATCTTCTCAGCGTTTAATCACTCAAAGAGGAGCCGGTGTTCAAACACACTTCATTCATTAAATTCTGATCTGCATGCCGGCAAAGCAGATTGACGAGCCTCTGAATGGTTAAATTATCCTCACAGACAAAGCAGTCCTCCAACCTGAATGACTGGCTGTTTCCTCCTACAGCTGCTATTACAAATTCCAGCTATGTTTAGTCACAAAAAAACACAACCCAAAGTAAAACAGCTTGTTTAGGTTGAACCAGGAGAGCTATGTCAGTAATAAGCAATGCAAAGTAATAATGAATGAATGAAATGCTGGTTTTTGTTTTGAAACATTTGTCTCCTGGTTCCTAATTGTGAAAGTGCAGCACTTTCTGCAAATGCACCCCCTGACTTCCTGCTCTGATCACGTCCTGGTTCCTGCAGCCAGTCGAGCTTCACGAGGAGCGATAAGAGTGAGCCGAGCTCGTTTCTGACAAGCGTTCGATCTCCTCACTGCAGGAATTTTATCAAATGTTTTGGCTCAGTAAAACCAGTTTTCCTAAATTTGCCCACATGCTTTTTGTTCCTTTTAATAAGACTTCGAACATGTCTTTTATTTTCAGATTAGTTAAAAGAACACCATCAAGACACCTATTATCTTTGGTACATTATTATAACTACATTTCTTTCTTTTTTAATTATATTTATAACACAGGCTTATAGATTTAGAAGGGTTTATTTCAAGCTAAAAATGGCTTTCTAAACATGTTTAAGTTGTTTATTTCTAACCTAATCTCCTCAAATTAACATCTAGTTTTGGAATTATTTTGATCTGTTTCATTAAATATAATATTTACAAAAAAAAGGTAATTTTTAGATTGTTTTTAATTTGAATATATTCAGTCTGTGCCCTGCATTTGATAGTAAACATGTTCACTGTGTGGTTCTTTTTAAAATAAATTCACTACATTTGATGTTTTTCACTCTGGAGCACGTTGAGAGAAAAACTGCGCCAAGTGAAACCAGCAGTTGTCAAACTTCCACAACAAGAAAGGACAAAAAAATATTAGTTTAATGTCACAGTTAGGTGTAACCTTTTTACATCAGTCAATGTTTTCGCCCGACAGACACCTTTTTCAGACCATAAACTCGTTCAGTGCTACACGTAAATCTGACCAAACTTGTGCAAAAGAAAAAGAAGTATGACAAATCCCAAAAGATTGTTCTTCTGCCTAAAGGCAAACAGTGGGTTCCTCTTGGAGGAGATTTCTGCAGAAATGGAATGCTGCCAACGTCAGCTAAGTCAGCTGTTCAGTTGTGAGATTCCCAACATAACTTTAGCCGAAATGAGGATCAAACAGATACTGGTGTTTAAAACCCATTCATCTTTGGGCCAAACACACCCAACACACCCCGCCAGTTCTACTGGTTTCCAAGATTTTTAGATTGAACTGTGAGGAAGAAGTCATGGCTGTCATCCACATCATTTGTAGCCGATGTGATTCAGAGGGATGTGGGATGTAATTAGTGTGCAGAGGTGAGTCACTTGCGCTTTTAATAAAGCATATTTTCTCTTGTGGTGTCTGACCTCCAGCTGAGGAAGGAGCTGATTGAGTCGATCAACATCGGAGGGACCAGTAATATCATAAATGGTAAGAAATCATGAAGTTCTCACAGGGTTCTTTAGAGTCATTTTGATAGAGAAAGCAGAGGGCACTTTTATATCCAAGACGAGGAAAAGGTTGTATTTCAAGCAGTTTGTATTTAGAGTTTAAAGGAGTTGTTTAGTGGTCTGACTGTGCCTAACTCTGTCAGTGTGTAAGGAGAGAGGCATCCCCAGACTGGTCTACACCAGCACCATCAACGTCGTGTTTGATGGGAAACCCATCGTGAACGGCGATGAGGCTTCAGCGTCATACGTGCCCAGTGGTTTGGTGAGTCGCGGTCGCCTGGACAAAACTCGAATCTTGCACGTTTGCCAGCTCTGACGCGTGAGGTGACCGTTTCTGTCTGCTCTGCTCCAGCACATCGACCACTACTCCAGGACTAAAACGGTCGCAGAGAAGATGGTCCTGACGGCCAACGGGTCCTCGCTGAAAGGTGTGAACCGATCTGCGACAGCACAGGATTACATAAGGAGGCGGCGATAGAGAGGAGATCGCAGTCCACGTGTTGGAAACAGTGGCAGTGGTCACCATGGCGACTGAGCGTGCCATCCAATATGTGTGGCAACAGTTTAAATTTAGAGTCACACAGACGGGAGCCCGTCGATGCTAATGTTTCAGACTCCTACTTTAAATACACAACAACGATATATTCTAATCGTTTTTTTGTTCCAAAATGTTTTTTTTTATTAACAAGCCCGAAGCCGCTCATTCCCCCACTTTAGTGCAACACGACTCCCTATCAGTTGAAAATCAACCCTTACATTTAATTAAGAGTAAAGCGTGGAAGGTGTCTCATTATATACTGCAGGATAAAGGTCATGTAGCTGCTTTTTTCCACTGCTCCGTCTGAAAACATAAAGACACTGCAGCAGCAGACATCTGTTTAAGACTCTCTTTGTTGCTGCTTTATGTCTTTTTTTTCTGAATAAGAAACAGCACAATTTATTATCTAATTTTCAGGTTAATATCTGACTTACAATAGCAAAGAAATCTAAAGACATGTTCTGTCTAAGTCTCCAAATAATAAATTGTTGCTGTCTAATACATTTACAAAAGTAAAATTAGGTAAAACCCAGCACTTCTAATGAACTAGAAGTTTTTAGGATTTAGTTGAGTCCTTTTAGTTGTATTTTTCTCTGCTCTTCATTCACTGCTGCACAACTTCAGCATCATTTTGGAAACTGTGCTGATATCAAAATGCTTTTATCTGTTTCTGCATCTCTGTCCAAAAGATGGAGGCGTCCTGAGGACGTGCGCCCTGCGGCCCTGCGGCATCTATGGGCCGGAGGAGAGGAGGCATTTTGACAGAACGATGGTGAGCGAAGAAATCAATCAGTCAAACTTTATTCATAAAGCACTTTTCACACGAGGGTGTAATGCAAAACTGAGCAAACAGACGCACAACTGTTAAGCAAAAATGAGTTTAAACAGTAATGAATTGTTGAACAATTAAACCATGATGGTTGTAATCTGAAGGGCTTGAAGTCACTAAAAAAAGGTCCATCTTGCCATATTTGAGGCTTCGCTGGCAGAATGTGTTCCTGTCTGAAGAGTCTGCATTATTGATGAGACTCAGCCGGGATCCAGTTACGGCTGCCTTTTCTTCCAGTGTTTTCCTCTACAAACAGCACTTAGGTGAAGCCATGAATGTTTGCTTTCTGTTTAATTTACAGTCAAGACACTTGGCTTTTAATGCTAAGTTTGCCTTCCACTTTAACCACTATTACAGAGCAATTGTGTCCATTAAATGCATATTAACATAAATATGTTTAAACATGCTTTGAATTTGTTCAAAAGGTTTGGTACGATTTACCTTAAAATGTTATTTAGAACTGTTCCAGGGTGCAAAACTTATTATTCACACCATAATATTCGGCTGAAACTGTAAAGAATAAAACCACATGCACAATGGTTGCAACACGACTTTTTTCTGATTTAGATTATTTTATTTGTCAACCATCTACATGTCAGACAAGGAGGAATAAAATGTGTTTTCCAGGCCAGATAAAAAAAGTTTAAAACTCTGACATGAAAGGTGGCTGTCAATAAGTGTTCCTTCAAGGTATTAATCAGTAAATCTGCAATAAACTCAAGAATTTATTTCTACCTCCTGGAATTATTATTATTTTGTTTGCCATAATAACATGAATTTAAGTCATCCGCATTAGAAAAGCAGTACAATAATGTGCAGATGGTGTAAGTTTTACAAAAATAAGGAGGATTTGAGGGCTTCATGAGAACATCTAATCACTAAATTGACCTCCAGCTGTCTGTTTATTATCACCTATTGTCTGTTTCCAGAAAAACGTGGCTCGTGGCTTATTGAGCTTCAGGTGCGGAGACCCAGAGGCCAGGATGAACTGGGTCCATGTGGATAATCTGGTTCTGGCCCACAGGCTGGCAGCTGAGGCTCTCACGCAGAAGAGGAGCTGCGTCGCAGTGAGTCTCTTTAAAGTCAGATTGCCAGTTTTCACTCCTGCCATAGTTTGAGTTTTAAGAAGCGTCCTGTTCTGTTTCAGAGCGGTCAGGCTTATTTCATCAATGATGGCAAAGCAGTCAACCTGTTTGAGTGGATGGCACCTGTGGTGAGTTCAACTCTGCAGATGTTCTTTATGCTTTATTGTCAGAAAAGCTAAAGACAGAAATGTCAGATTGTTTTAATCACAGAGTTGTCCAAAAAACTGCAGCATGTTCCTTTAGCATGCTGAATATGAGCTTTTTTTTTACTGATCTGCAGATTAATCCACTATGTTGCTAAAAACACATAAAAAAATCAAAGCACTTATTTGTAATTTGTGTGCAAATCTTCACAACTTTAAACCTTTTGAAATTCGAGTTGTTTTAAGACAGCAGGAGTCCATTTTGGCTGCGCTCGGACTAGCCGTTAGCTCATCAGTTTGTTCAGAATTAAACTTCAGGTATCATATTAGTATTTTTTAGCATTTTTATGGCAGAATTCCACTTTAAAACATCTGAATTATCCCTTTTAAAAGACTAAATGCTTTGTTATTTGTTTGTTTTTGTCAGGACTTGTCAAATGGTTTTATTGAGAAAAGTCAATGTGAATTTTACTTCCTTTTCGTTCTTTCCTGGTAGTTTGAAAAGCTCAGCCAAAGCCAACCGTCCATAACTTTGCCGATTTCACTCATCTATTCAGCAGGTACCTCATCCCTCTTTCCCCTTTCTTTTTGTTTAGTTCTTTTTTAGATCATATTTGTTTGAAAACATGTCATTCTGATGCTAAGGTGATGTTTTTTGCTCCGCTTCCAGCCATCCTGGTGGAATATTTACACTTGATTCTGCGACCAGTGATAAAAGTGCCTCTGCCTTTTACCAGATGTGAGGTAATCACGCTTTTCTCTGTTTTCTTGTCTTAAGACACCAGATTTCTTCCCAACGTTTGGATGAATTCTGGAAAAGCCAATCAGGAATCCAGGAATAAGTCAAGGAGGCATTTCTTACATTCTTAAGCCTCTTATCTCAAGTAGTCATTATCTTGAGACGACAAACCTATTTTATTTCTCGTGATAAAGTTGTTGTTTTTTCTCACAAGGAAACAAATAGTTTTCCTGCCAGGCTGCCATGCATCAGGAATGATGCTTCTGTGTGTGTGTGTGAATAAAACGAGCACACAAAGAGCTTAACGAGCTGATAATGTTCAGAACGCTGTTAGTGATAAAAATCTTTTTACTGTCAGGTGGTCTTTGCCCACTAAACTTCCTTTTTTATGCCTTTTTCTTTTTCTAAAATACTTTAAACTTGTTCTCTGGCTTTAATTTATAATCTTTGTTTGGATTTATTGCTCCCCCTGTTTTTTGTTCTGCATTTAATGGTTCTACAAAGGTAGTTCACAAAGCTTCTGAGAGAACATCCTTTGGAACAAAACTTGAACTTTTTGGCAGTAAGTCCCATCAGCTTTTGGTTCACAGATCCAACAATGAAACATACAAAGAAAGAAACCCTGTTACTGCAGAGAAACATGAAGGAGGCCCGGTTCTGTCCTGGTTCTGCTTTGCTGCATCTGACACAGGGTGTCCTGAATCAGTTCAGGGCCCAATAAAACTCAAGAACATCAATAAATTCTGGAGTAAAATGTGCTGCTCGGTGTCAGAAAACCTGGTCTCAGCTGCAGGTCATGGGCTCTCCAACAGGATAATGATCTAAAAACACCAAGAATGGCCCAGAACCAAACATTGGACCGTTCTGAAGTGGCCTTTCATGCCCTGATCTAAACATCTGGAGAAGGAACCCTTCAAAAGCTGAAACAGCTGGAGCAGTTTGTTCCTGAGGAGTGGACCAACATATCTGTGGACAGGTGGAGACGTGTCAGAGAGTTTAAGTCCCCCACAGCAGTCGACACTACAGTCAGACCCTCCAATCCTAAAATAGAAGCTGAAATACATTTTAAAAAGGTTTTATTTTCTCAACATTTTCCTGGTGCCACAGCTAAATTGTTACTTCATTCAAAACCGATTAAATGAACTGAATGGGAGGCTGAAGGCATCTGTACTGCTGCTGCGAATGTGTCTCGAGGAGTCTTCGTCGCGGCCCGTTGGGTCCTCATGAATGTGTGATGAAGCCCGAAACCGAAGCTGAGCTCCGCGGGCTCGATCCCTCGAGCAGCTGCAGGCCGAGGGATCGATGG